>NC_140228.1:29788017-29880517 GCF_951802725.1 Rutilus rutilus
GGGGTCCGTTCCAATAAAGGACCAGCTGGTGTCAGTTGCCACCATTTTGTTCTGTTGGGCTAATCCATGCTGCCAATTAGCTGGGGGGTGCATGATTAATTGTTTGTTTGTTTATTATAATTATATTTATATTTTGTTGACTATAATTATTTGGGTAAATTAGTTTATGATCCATTTCTTGATATTTCTGAAGTTAATTACTTTATTTATTTTAATTGAGTTAAGTGATGTTTGGTGTTCCCTGTGTATGTGTAATGGACTAGTCCTTTGTGTATATAACTTCCCTATGTGTGTCAAAACGCTTTCATTGCGTGGAAACATCACCGTTATTTTCTTTAAGATAAAATACTGAAGTTTCACGGCTCATACCGCTGACACTACCCGTCCCGAGCAGCTGAAGTAAAAGAGCAAACGCGTTATAGGTGTCCAAAATCCATACGCACAGTTCCGATGAATCAAGAATGATAAATAAAATTTTACTTAATGTTGTTAAACTGAATGTATGAAGGAAACAGTTTTAATATTAATGCTAAAACAATAATAACACTGAAATAAGAGTGTGGGGTTAATCTGTCAATTAGATGCGCATTAAAGTTGCATTCGACACTTTAGCAAAAGTAGACGCGTTTTCTTTTAGAATCATGAGGAAAATGTTCCGGCTTTCTTACTATTCCATGAGGAAAAGTTAGTTTAGTTGGGAAAGTGCATGATGTTTTTAGGTAGTCTCTCTATGGAAGCATGTTTAATGTTCCAGGAACACTTTAATAAGGTTGTATATCCATTAACAGTATACTACACAATAGTTATGAACTAACAATACTTTTAAAGCCTTTTTAAATCATGGCTTATATACATATTTACACATGCCAATTTATAAGCTTTTTTTTTTATTTATATATATATATATATATATATATATATATATATATATATATATATATATATATATATATATATGGCTTCATAAAAAACTAACTGGACAAAATGTTGAATGTTGAAGGCCACTGTGCATCTCAATAATCCTATCAATTCATATATAAAAATGCAGAATCGAATCCAATTAATTGAAACGCATTGAATTTTAATATGAATCGACTTGAATCGAATCGTTCTAAATTTGCAAAACTCGTTTTAGAATCGAATCAAAAGCCTTTGAGTCGTGAAGCTTTATGAAGGTTTCCGGCCCTCGTCATCAGAGAAGAGAAGAGATGCTGCAAGAGGAACTTACTCTGATTCAACATTATTAACACAATAATGATGATGACGTGTAATAATATAGAATTCATAGACAATTGGAAAAGTTTTTGGGGCAAACCTGACCTGTTGAAAAGAGATGGTATTCATCCCTCCTGGGATGGTGCTGCTCTTCTATCTAGTAATATGGCTCATAGTCTTAGAGCTCAAACATGACAAATTGGGCACCAGGTCAGGAAGCAGACAGACTGGCTAAACCAACCGTCTGCTAGCGGCCTCGCGTCACCCAGGTCAGATAAATCCCATCACATAGAGCCTCTTTCACCTAGCTATCATCATATAGAGACTGTGTCTGTTCCCCGATTTTGGAAATCCAAAAAATGTTTAAACCTATCTAAGGTTAAAAATTTAATTGATGTTCAACAAATAAAAAACAGCTATAATACAGATGAGCAAATGATAAAGCTTGGGTTGCTGAATATTCGATCGCTTACTTCAAAAGCACTCATTGTTAATGATATGATTTCAGATAATAACCTAGATGTGCTGTGTTTGACAGAAACCTGGCTAAAACCAAGCGATTACATTACTTTAAATGAGTCCACCCCGCAAGATTACTGTTATAAACATGAACCCCGTCTGAAACGCAAAGGGGGTGGTGTTGCTGTAATTTATAGTAATATTTTCAAAACCACTAAGAAATCAAGTTTCGAATATAATTCTTTTGAAGTGTTAGTGCTTAATGTAAAAATATATAGTAAAAATGATAAATCACGTTTGAGATTTGTGCTGGCTACTGTATACAGGCCACCAGGGCACCATACAGACTTTATCAAAGAATTTGCGGACTTTCTATCAGAGTTAGTATTGGCTGCAGATAAAGTACTAATTGTTGGTGATTTTAATATACACATCGATAATGAAAAAGATGCATTGGGATTGGCATTTAAAGACATTGTAAACTCAATTGGAGTTAGACAACACGTGTCAGGACCTACTCATCGTCGTAATCATACTCTAGATCTAATAATATCACATGGAATAGATGTTGATGCCGTTGAAATTCTGCAGCAGAGCGATGACATCTCAGATCATTATCTAGTCTCGTGTAAATTACATTTAGCCAAGGCTGCAAAGCCGACTCCGTGTTACAAATATGTTAGACCTATCACTTCTGCTACTAAAGATTGCTTTATTAATAATCTTCCTGATCAGTTTCATCATTTTAGCATCCCGGATAGCTTAGAAAAACTTGATATTGCAACAGAAACTTTTAACTCTCTCTTTTCCAGCACTTTAGACACAGTTGCTCCTTTGCGCTTAAAGAAGATTAAAGAAAATAATCCAACGCCGTGGTACAACGAGCACACTCGGGCCCTTAAGAGAGCAGCCAGAAAAATGGAGCGCAACTGGAAGAAAACAAAATTAGAGGTATTTCGCATTTCATGGAAAGAGAGCTCGATTGCTTACAGAGAGGCTTTAAAAGCTGCTAGATCTGCTTATTTTTCAAACCTATTAGAAGAAAATAAACATAATCCTAGGTATTTATTTGAAACAGTGGCTAAACTAACGAAAAAGAAAGCTTCAAACACAGAAGGTTCCAAGCAGCACAGCAGTAATGACTTTATGAACTTCTTCACTTATAAGATTGATAATATCAGGGATAAAATTATAACTATGCAACCGTCTACTACAGTATCGCATCAGGCAGTGCATTGTAGTCTCCCTGAGGAAAAATTTGATTCATTCATTGCTATAGGAGAGGAAGAATTTACTAAACTCGTTAAATCATCTAAATCTACAACATGTATGTTAGACCCTATACCGACTAAGCTACTGAAAGAGATGCTTCCAGAGGTCATAGATCCTCTTCTTAATATCATTAATTCCTCTTTGTCTCTAGGATACGTACCAAAAAACTTTAAGCTGGCTATGATTAAACCGCTTGTTAAAAAAATGCAACTTGATCCTTCAGAATTAGTCAATTACAGGCCGATCTCGAATCTACCCTTTCTGTCAAAGATACTAGAAAAGGCAGTATCTTCACAACTATGTTCCTTTCTAGAAAGAAATGATATCTGCGAGGATTTTCAGTCCGGATTTAGACCGTACCATAGTACTGAGACAGCTCTCATTAGAGTAACAAATGATTTGCTCTTATCATCCGATCATGGTTGTGTCTCTCTATTACTGTTACTCGATCTTAGTGCTGCGTTTGACACCATTGACCACGACATTCTTTTAACCCTCTGAGGTCGGCAAACGCGCCCCCGCGTTTTGCTGGACTTTTTTTACATTGTAGCACTTTAAACTTAAATTACTCCGTCATTTATGGTCATACAGAAAAAATAAATATAAAAAAAGAATCTGTGATATTTCTACTTTTGTATGTGTCCACTTACAATCAAATCAAAACATTGTGCTTTTGAAACATAAAGAAAATAAACAGGGTGTGCGTTCTGCCTCTCCGTCGCGGTGAACTTTTTTTTCTTGAGCACGTCTATAAACTGAAACAAAACTCAGCGAATACTTGTCACACATTTATGAGCCATATACCTTTATAAACATTTAAGTGTGTACTTTTAAATGATCGGATTCAAACTGAAAACAAATATTTTCTGTTTAAGTAATTTGTATAAAACCAACAAGATGTCCAGCTTCTCAAACGCTTCCTAATTATTTTTAATTTGGCCACGCCTACTCGCGCAAAAGATATTCACATGCAAATCTCCACATGGAACGCGAACGCGCTCGTTACCTCAAAAACAAAACACTTCATCAGTCTCTGCTTTTCGTCGAGTTTGAAAGACGTGAGTTTACATTGGCTTTACCCCAGAAGAAGAATGCGATTTCAAGACAAGAAAGATAAGGTAAGAAATTCTTACATATTAGTTTGTTATTGTTGCATAAATTTCACATTGCAGTTGAACTGTTGCTAGATATATGGTGAATATTATAATATTTAGACCCGTGTTTACTGTTACTGTGTTTGTGGATATCTGCTCAAACGTAGATATGTATATGGTAGGCCTAACCATAATTATATTTGAGCGCGATCGCGTTTGAATGTATCATATTTTTAAACGCGATCGCGTTTGAATGCATCATATTTTGGAAAAGCAAAACGCTCCAAACGGCTTCATGTTTTACTATTATCTCATTTCATATCATCATAACGAATGGAAACATTTGAAGTAACATGATAATCAATATATTTTTCTCTAGCTTAGTTGTTACTGAAATCTTTTTGAAAATGTATATAGGCTGCTATATTGTTATTATTTTATGCAGCACTGCGCATAGCCTATACCTACAAGGCACAACACACCTGTGTTCATTATATAATATATTGTTGGAAACATTTGTGTGAGTGTGTGTGTGTATTCTGTGAATTTTAAAAAGCAATTTTAACCAGAAAAATCTCAAATGTATTCCCAAAATCGTGCAGGCCTTTCTCTTGATATCAGTATGTTCACTTTTTTCTTTTTTTCTTTTTTTTCAGGGCCCAGATGCCACTGAGTCCTGCTGACTTCAACATTCACAGTACATGTCTCTGTACATGAACATGGTAAAGTGAAAATCAAACACCTTGGAAATGAAAGGTATGTACAATGTTTTTAGGAATGGCACAAAGGTCTCTTTCTTTGGATCATTGTTATCAATAAGTGTTTTTTTTTTTGTTGTGTATCTTTGGATTATGTTGTAAATAAATCCAAACAATTTTAAAAGCCATTCTTTTTTTAATCTCCTCATTCTTTGTGCAAGGTTGGTCAGAATGATGGGCCCTGATAAGCTCCTAATAGGGCCATTAGGGTGTGTCTTTGTCTTTCTCAGGTGTAAAAAGCCTTACATACTAATGAGATGATCCGCCCCTTCGCATATTGCTTTTTCACACAAAACACGTCGTAAAAATTTTAAATCAATATATTGTCTTCTCTGAATGAGCAGTCAGGGTGATTTTCACATAGTTTTAGAGCAAATATTCTAGGCTACGTCATACAATTTTCAAAAGTCTTGTTAAGAAATAATCAGTATGGGTTTCATGACCTTATTTCAGTGAGAATTTTTTTTTGTATTTTCACAAACCACGCATAAATGTCATTATCTCAAAACTACAAACTTTTACACACATGCTGTTGATATATTATTGTAGCAGAGTTTGTGCTGAATACAGTGTAATTAGACTTTAGCCATGAAAATGTCACAAGTAACAGAAATAAGCACAAATGTCAGAGCATGTCAGAACACCTCCAGGGCCCAGAAAACACCTCAGACCCCAGAGGGTTAAATAGACTAGAAAACTATGTTGGCATTAGTGGAATTGCACTAGCATGGTTTAAATCATACTTATCTGACCGTTATCAGTTTGTAGCAGTAAATGAAGAGATGTCTTATCAATCACAAGTTCAGTATGGCGTACCACAGGGCTCAGTACTAGGACCGCTGCTGTTCACTCTGTACATGCTGCCATTAGGAGATATCATTAGGAAACATGGAATTAGCTTCCACTGTTATGCCGACGATACTCAGCTCTATATTTCTTCAAAACCTAACGAAACTTACCAATTCACTAAATTAACAGAATGCATAGCTGATATAAAAAACTGGATGACTCGTAATTTCCTACTTCTAAATTCTGAAAAAACAGAGATTCTAATTATTGGACAAAAAACTTCCTCACGTAATAACCTAGAATACTGTCTAACACTTGATGGCTGCTCTGTTAGGTCTTCGTCGTCGGTTAGGAACCTGGGTGTGCTCTTTGATACCAATCTTTCATTTGAAAGTCACGTGTCTAGTATCTGTAAAACCGCATTTTTCCATCTTAAAAATATATCTAAATTACGTCATATGCTCTCATTGACAAATGCGGAACAATTAGTCCATGCGTTCATGACCTCAAGGCTAGATTATTGTAATGCTCTACTGGGTGGTTGCCCTGCACGCTTAATAAACAAACTGCAGCTGGTCCAAAACGCAGCAGCTCGAGTTCTTACCAGAACCAGGAAGTATGACCATATTAGCCCGGTTCTGTCAAAACTGCACTGGCTCCCTATTAAACCGCATCAATTTTAAAATATTGCTGATTACTTACAAAGCACTAAATGGTTTAGCTCCGCGGTACTTGAGCGAGCTCTTAACGCATTATACTCCTTCACGTCTATTGCGATCTCAAAATTCCGGCCAGTTGATAATACCTAGAATATCTAAATCGACTGCTGGCGGTAGATCCTTTTCCTATTTAGCACCAAAACTTTGGAACAGCCTTCCTACCATTGTCCGGGAAGCAGACACACTCTGTCAGTTCAAATCTAGATTAAAGACACATCTCTTTGACATAGCGTTCACATAATACATTATAGACTTCTATAATTCAATATTAGGCTGCATAGATTAGGTCAGCTGGAACCGGGAACACTTCCCATAAATCCTGATGTACTTGTTACATCATGAGAAGAATGGCATCTACGCTAATTTTAGTGTCTTTGTTTATCCCAAGGTTTTCCCGCAGCCTGCCGGATCCAGGCCGTTTCCAGATCTGATGAAGGACCTTCGCCTGGACCCGATGTCAATGCAGTGCTGAAGGGCCAACTAGTCTCTCCCTATGGAGGATCCCTTTCCCACTCTACAGATAACGCGTCGTCGGGAAAACTCAATTTGCGTATCTACCACGAATTGATAAAATAAAATAAAATTCTGAATCAAAACTATAAGGAAACACCAGTAATTTGTTTAGGCTTGGTTTGTAGGGAATTCCAAACCTGCACACATATATTCAAACGCACATAATTATAGAACCCGTTCTTAATGCGCATCTGAACGCCATCAGCGTTTCTCACAGGTTCGCGTTTAAAGTCTGTGTAGAGAGAATGGTGTCGTCTTGGCGGCCCTAATTTAAAAACAAATGATCGTTGCGACGGAAGCGAATCAATCAAAACTAACTTTAGCTGGAAAATAACTTTATTAAAGAACCGCTATAAAGCCAAAACAATCTTACGTTAAATTATACATTTATCTCTGTGAAGCTGCTTTGAGACAATCTACATTGTTAAAAGCGCTATATAAATGAAGATGACTTGACTTGACTTGACTTGACGTGCACTGGTAAATCATTTAGAATAAGCACTGCTATATAGTTGCTGAGTTGCTATTCAATAATGCAAATTTTTTAAACAAAAAGCTTGTATTTTTAATGTTTTATCAATGTCCTTTTTAGCTGTGTATATCATTTGTCAATATATATTTTTGGTCTATACATTTTGTCAAAATATATTTTCTTGTTTTACTTGGAATTATGCCACATTATGACAATGACAAGATTCAGTTTCGCTGTATTTGACCAATGTATTCCTGTGACTTTAAACTGCACAACAGAATAAATGTTTGTTTTGAAAGAAAGCGTGAGAGAAAGTGCTTCGCTCGGCATGCGCCTGATTCATGCCTTCAATTACCCTGCGTTTTCATTGGACTGATCAGAGGAGCGAACTGTGAGATATCAAAAACTAGAGGGAAAATATGCAAAACGTAATTCCATTAAGTTCGGAGGCATAACGGAGCAGCATTTCTAGCAGGAGGAGATGTGTCTTCTGGAGGCCTGTTTATGGACACATATATTTAACTGGAGCGTTAGGCTATTTCTCAAAAACTATAGAGGAAAAAAGGTTTTTTTTTTCTTTAGATCATAAATAATGGCAGCAAAAGTGCCGGGAACAGCAGCTAGATTAGCCTGAGAGAGTATTTAGCACTTGTTATCAGTTCTGCTGAGAGGAAAGGCTATGATAATACGCTGTTATATTCCCTTTCACGGACTTGCATCAGGGATCCGAGATTTGACCTCCACATGAAGAGCACTGCGGGATCATCGGGGAATGATCTCGGATGTCATGATATATCTCTGCACAGCTCAAACGCCCAGACACACAGCCAATCTCATCCCGCTTTGACGTTTGTGCTGGTATTTGATGTTTGTTTTGGTCATAGATTTCATCTTTTACCAAAAAAGAAAAAAGTCCATTTTTATTCTCACTAAACTTATGTAATAAGTTACAAACTACAACTACAACTACTACAAATGTAGTTTGTTTATAAAATAATAATTAGTTGATGATAATGTGCAAAATTATGGAAATGCCTGTCAAACTGTAACATTTTAATTTGTGTTAAATATTTTCACTACATAAGATTATACCAACCGGAGAATCATTTTCTCTTATATTTATATATATACAGCAATCATGTCATGTGTGATTTTCTGTTATAGAATCAGAACTACAGTAAATGCCAGATTTGTTAAATAATCACTATTGATCTAATCGGTCAAACAGGTTTGCAAAAAGGTCTGAAATAGTTTATAAGACCAAAAACAAAAATGTTTTCCGTAATTTTGTCATTTTAGTTTTATATACTGTTTGAAAGTTTATATTAGACAAAAAAAAAGTTATTAAAGTCATTTTGAGATTTTTCTTTTTTTTTCTTTCAGAAGATGAAAATTACCTTGCATGCTGGAAGTAATGAAGTAATGTTTATTTTAACAACCATGTGAAATATATAGGACATTTAGAACCATTTAATATATATATATATATATATATATATATATATATATATATATATATATAAAATGCTTTGCTTTATTTCTGAGGGACTGTAATGTGAAAGGGCCTTAAATGTTCAACAGTGATGAAAGATGTTGTTCTGCCTCATCATCATCGCCTGTGTTTGATCACTGGTTTCATTGCAGCTCATCAGTGAACAAATACCTGAACAAACACAATCAACAAAGAAATTAAGAAATTACCATTGTTGTTAGATCTCGTTAAGCTGATGTTTTTCAAGTACAATGTTCTTTTATCTCAACTCATTTTCATGTTCCACAAATAGGCAACATACTTTCCAAAGCCTTTTGAAATTGCTACTAATAGGTTCATTAGATTCTGCTTTAGTCTTTACAAACTCTGTGAAAGTCCATTTCATTACTGAGTTTAAAAGTTATTTGATCAAACATACAGTAAAAACTGTAAACATAACAATAATAATGTAAATCAGCTGTTCTCTATGTGAATATACAGTAAAGTGTAATTTATTCCTGTGATCAAAGCTGAATGTTCAGCATCATTACTCCAGTCTTCAGTGTCACATGATCCTTCACAAATCACTCTAATATGCTGATTTGATGATCAAGAAACATTTATGATTATTATCAGTGTGTAAAACAGTTGTGCTGCCTCAGAGTTCTGTGGAAACCGTCATACATTTTATTTTTCAGGTTTCTTTGAGTGATAGAAAGTTCAAAAGAACAGCATTAAACAGAATCTTTTGTAACATTATAAATGTCTTTACTGTCACTTTTGATCAATTTGACTAAACTAGATCTACAATCAAACACTGAACTGAATCGGCTCATGACACTCACGACATCGAGGTGTAAGATCAGATTCCCAGATGTCGCTCGAGTCGCGTCGGATAAAAGTGTGTGTCCAGGGAATAATCCGCATCTGTTTGGTCATCGAGTGTTTGAGCTCAGTAAAGGAACGTAATTCCCTTCTGCAACATCCAGATAAACCATATTAATGTGGGAACTGCGCTTTAGGACGTGATGAATGTTACAACGTTAAAGGATCAGGGAAGGAGGAGGCAGGAACGCTCAAACAACTGTAATATATCAAACTAAGCAAGACACAAAACGAAAGTAAAACAAGTCCTGGTCCTCTCTCTTCCTTCACTGTGAGTCCTCTGTCTGCCACAAACCCTCATGCTTTAGGTTCTTGGACTTTCTGTTTTGTTTATTAACATGCTGGTGGAATCCTCCCTCATCCGGAAAGCAGAATCCCAGACAACATTCAGAAGACAGCTGAAAACCCATCTCTTCCGTGAGCACTTAAAATACACTATATGTTTTGTATAAAATAAAATAAAAATCTTTCCTTTTCCTTTAATCCTCCCTTATCGGGCTTATGCTGATCAATGCCTGAACTTCATATTTTGAGCAGTTCTTGCGTTGTTTTTGGCTCTTGACGATGACACGCTTAATTGAGTCCTAATTTGTAAGTCGCTTTGGACAAAAGTGTTTGCTAAATGACTAAATGTAAATGTAAATGTATGTTCATCACGTGTTCCTTGTTCTTCAGTCACCATGAACACTAACACCAATCAGCTGTTCGGCTGTAGTTAATCAGCATGTGTATTTATGGTACGTTTACATGACAACGATATGTTTAAAACTCAGACGACACCATTGGCAAAACTATCCTCATTCACACAGATCCGCGAAAACAACTATAACCGCTGTATTCTGCTGCCAGGCCAGTAGATGGCGATGACACACGTATGCATGACGTCACCCTCTTCAGAGATTCGCGTTTCTGTTGTTTACATGGAGACTGTTTTCATAAACTTGCACTTTGAACCCCGTTTTCAAAAGTTTGTGGTTTCAGGCGTCCAAAACACTGTTGTCGTGTAAATGAACAGCCAAAACGCATTAAAAAGTATTTTTTGTTGTTGAAAATGGTGTCGTGTAAACAGCCCCTCCTCATGCAATCTTCAGTTGTCCGGTCTAGTTCATGATGATGTGTCAAGTCAAGTCAAGTCAAGTATATTTGTATAGCGCTTTTCACAATACAGATTGTATCAAAGCAGCTTCACAGTATTAAATTAAAATAATACAACAAGGTTTGTTTCTAGTGGAATTTATTGATAAAATCAAATTAGATATCCAGAATATCCCCAACTGAGCAAGCCAAAGGCAACAGTGGCAAGGAACCGAAAAACTCCATCAAGTGACCTAATAGTGTCCTAAAACTCCATCAGGTGACCCAATGGAGAAAAAAAAAACCTTGGGAGAACCCAGGCTCAGTCGGGGGCCAGTTCTCCTCTGGCGTTTATTAACTAGAGGCCGGATTGTAATTTGGACTGTAAGATTAAAAATATTATATGAATGCCTGGCTGAAGAGATGCGACTTTAATCTAGTTTTAAACTGGAAAAGCGAGTCTGAGCAACGAACAATATCAGGAAGGCTATTCCAGAGTTTTGGAGCTAAATGTGAAAATGCTCTCCCTCCTTTGGTGGTTCTGGATATCCTAGGTATGACCAAAAGCCTTGAATTTAGTGATCTTAAAGAGCGCGATGGATTATAGGGCGATAGAAGATCCGTTAAATAGACTGGAGCTAAGCCGTTTAGGGCTTTATAAGTCAGTAGCAATACCTTGTAATTAATACGGAACTTTATAGGTAACCAATGCAGTGATGATAAAATCGGTGTTATATGATCATATTTTCTTGATCTAGTAAGAACTCTAGCGGCGGCATTTTGGACTAACTGTAGCTTGTTAATTGAGGATGCAGGACAACCGGCTAATAAAGCATTACAGTAATCTAGTCTCGAGGTCATGAATGCATGAACTAACTTTTCTGCATCAGAAACTGATAGCATATTACGTAGCTTAGCAATGTTTCTAAGGTGGAAAAAGGCGGTTTTTGTAACATATGAAATATGATTTTTGAAAGACAGGTTGCAATCGAGTATAACACCCAGGTCTTTTACTGTAGAGGATAAAGTAACAGGACATCCTACTATATTAAAGTTGTATTGCGAGAGGTTTTGTGGGCGGTTTTTTGAACCGATAAGTAGTACCTCTGTTTTGTCTGGATTTAATAAAAGAAAATTACGCGTCATCCAATCTTTTATATCTTTAACACACTCTGTCAATTTGGATAATTTATCGTTTTCATCTGGCCGTGATGAAATATATATTTGAGTGTCATCAGCATAACAATGGAAACTAATTCCATGTTTCCTTATAATATTTCCAAGTGGCATCATATATACTGAGAATAATAGAGGGCCTAACACAGATCCCTGCGGCACTCCATAGTTTACTGGAGTTATGATCGATTTTTCTCCATTTAAATAGACAAAATGGTAGCGGTCAGATAAGTATGATCTAAACCAGCTTAATGCTTGTCCTTGAACACCAGTATAATTTTGTAGTCGATCTAAGAGTATTGTGTGATCTATAGTATCGAACGCAGCACTAAGATCAAGTAAAACTAGTATTGAGATACAGCCTTGGTCAGAAGCTAAAAGTAAATCATTTGTGATTTTAACGAGCGCAGTTTCAGTGCTATGGTGCGGCCTGAAACCAGACTGAAACTTCTCATAGATATCATTTTCTTGCAAGAAAGAACACAATTGAGCGGACACCACTTTTTCTAATATTTTAGACATAAATGGAAGATTTGAAATGGGTCTATAATTTGCTAGGTTATTATGATCTAATTGTGGTTTCTTAATGAGAGGTTTTATAACTGCCAGTTTAAATGTTCTTGGAACATGACCTAGTGTGTGTCTCATGTTGGCTCTCGTTCTGTGTTGTGTACATAAACTCTGAGTTATACCTTCATCATCTTCATCTTCCTTGGGTTAGAGCATTACACACAAGTTTTCTTCACCTAGAAAGAAAATCCATTCACTAATGTGAGCCAGAACTGCACAGAAAAAAAACTGAAAGCTTGAAAAAGTGGTGAAATGCCATAAAGCTAAGAGGCCGATGCACCTGTGCTTCATAATTGGACTTGGAGTGTAAACCGGGGAGTTGAAAATGCATCCACACACTTGTTGTAGAGCTAAAGCCAAGTGAGGAGAACAGCAGCAGACATGGAGTGTGTGTGTGTGTGTGTGTGTGTGTGTGTGTGTGTGTGTGTGTGTGTGTGTGTGTGTGTGTGTGTGTGTGTGTGTGTGTGTGTGTGTGTGAGCAGTTGAAGGCCTCCGAGAGCACAAACACCAGCAGATACACACACAAGTGCTGCTCTCAGTGATCGCGGGACGCCGGTGTGTTAAAAACATGCTAGATTTAGGTTTGACCACTGAGCTGTGGATCCCTGAAGTGATGGACCACTTTCTGCTGTATTAATGCCAGTGTGTGTGTGTGTGTGTGTGTGTGAGTGTTTGGGAATGCAGAGTTACAGATGGGCTGATTGTGATGGAAAAATGATGACTAAAGCTTTGCTCATGCATTTAAATCAGGTCAAATAAAATGTCTAAAATCATTTTAAAGTTTCACTCACACACTGAATGTTTCAAAACAAACCTGTAAGTTTATTTTAGTTTGATAAATGTGTCCATGTATCAATCCTATCCTAGCAAATATCAATCCTGGGACTTTGTATGTCAGTAAATACATGAACCAGTCCTAAAAAAATACTAATTATCACAATGTCTTCCTGTAATTAAGTCATGATGGTCATTATGATGCCAACATTCATTTGATTGATGATGTCATAATGCTGTTTATGATGCCATAAATTGTCATTATGACATTATAACGACTTGACTAATAGATCAATGATAAACTTCAGCTCCATAACAGCACTAGTTTGCTTATGATCATGCATATTATAGGATATTGGCTGTTTATTAGTACTTATAAAACACATATTAATGCTGTATTCTGCATGATCATATTCTACATCCCTATACCCAATCCCTAAATGTTACAACTGCCCTACTAACTATTAAAAAGCAGTAATTAGGATTTTCAGGCATAGTTAATAGTGTGAATTGGACCCTAATCTAAAGTGTGACCAAAATTACATGTTACATGAATTATGAAAATGTCACCAAAACAACCAATGCTTCCTCAGTAAATGTGCAAACTATTTCAATGCTGTCCAGGAGTATTCATAAATGACACCTACGTTTAATCCTGCTTGGTCATGCCTGTATTGTGAAGAGTTTCTTAGAGAGGGTGGCTCACCTTGCCCCACTCTTACCATCAACAGAGAAGCAAGGGTATTCATTTAATTTAAAAGTAAATTGAAAGGCAGTTTTGTGAGTCTGCTTTTGTGAGTCTGAAGCCTGATGTACTTACGAGCAGATAAAACAGGGCAGAAGGGCTCAGAAACCAATACATTTACTAGCATAGTGAAAAAATACAAGGACATGATCCACAAATTTGCACCAATATTTATAGTCATACATAACCAGAGTGCTCAGACTAACTGAGTACATGTGTCAGCTGAAGTTTTGGATCTGCAATAAAACAGACTGTCCTGTGAAAGAACCCTTTCTATAACAGCCAAAGCAATTCTTTCTGCCATCATTTGCATTTCCCAAGACATCTATAACAAAAAAAAAAAAAATACAAATAATTGCGTGGAACAAGGCTTAAAAACCGTCCCTGAGAATTTAAAAGCAGTCTAATGTTGCCCTGGTGTGTTTTATTTTTAATTTGATAGAACCGACAACTTGAGCACCTTTTATCTAAATCTTGAATGTGACTTGTGGGACTATAGCAGCATGTGTACAGTGGCCTCTCCATTACGGACACAACATATATCTACATAGAGTTTTTGATCAATATATTAAATGGCTTAATATATATTGAAAAATACATGGAATAATATATTGCATAAAATAATAAATGAGATCAAATACTTAAATATGTAGAAAAGAGTGTTTAGATGCACCAGTTCATGTGAAGTCGTCATTATGGTGATCAGTGTTGGCTTCAGTTGGGCTCTTGACCCTCGACTTTCACTGTTAGTTGTTCTCTGGCTGCTGTAACTGAGTCTGTAAGGCATGTTTGCTACAGCAGAAGAAGCATGTCCTGATTTTGCAGAGTTAGACACATTCCTGGGTCAACGTTATTTTGTTCATCCTGGAACAACATTCCGGTCTGAAAATGTAGTCCTAAACATATTCCTAAACCTAACCTGACCCTTAAGTTCTCCCTAAAATCAGAAGGAAATGATGGTAGAATAACACTGATGTAGAAGTGTGTGTGTGTGTGTGTGTGTGTGTGTGTGTGTGTGTGTGAGCAGTTGAAGGCCTCCAAGAGCACAAACACCAGCAGATACACACACAAGCGCTGCTCTCAGTGATCGCGGGATGCCGGTGTGTTAAAAACATGCTAGATTTAGGTTTGACCACTGAGCTGCGGATCCCTGAAGTGATGGACCACTTTCTGCTGTATTAATGCCAGTGTGTGTGTGTGTGTGTGTGTGTGTGTGTGTGTGTGTGTGTGTGTGTGTGTGTGTGTGTGTGTGTGTGTGTGTGTGTGTGTAAAACTACATCTGTAGCATCTACACACCCAACAAGGGACGTTCTCTTCATGAAACTGTTTTTCTGAGTTGGATGTTCGTCTAACGTGTTTTAAATGTTTCAGAGCGTTTAGAGAACATTCAAAAGTAACGTCCAATCATGTTTGCATAAAGGAATGTTCCCTTAACATCCAATTACCCAATAAAACATTTTTAGCGTTTTTATAATGTTATGATCATATTTCTAAATAATAAACATATTTTTGTTACCTATGTTTTTGTGTGACTCAGTAACAAGTTAGGTACCATCTCACACTTGAAATCTTACGATTTAATTAAAGTTCTTTAAGTTTCACTTCAACACAGATTACAGTTTTTTCTGATGGCTTAAGCACATTTTTTACATTTTAACTCTACACACAAATAAGAAAACCTTTCACCAAATCAGCAAAACATTGTAGTTCTCTTGCAAAAGCTAATAAACCTTGCTTAACTCTTCAAACCTTCGTAAAAATGGTATTTTCGTATCAAACAGTTAACACAAGCCATCACATTAATAAGCACACAATGTGCCAACTACACACTGATGGTATGAATAAAAAACACATCCGGCTTTTGCTTTCTCTGTGCACAAGGTAGGCTATGTCAGTTAGAGGTCATACTTTTGTCATAGTTCTGTAAACATACAGGGATCCAAACTTCAAGTATTGGTGTTTATTTACACACATCAAAACAAACACAAGTGTTTTTTTTCCAAGTCAAAACACAAAATAGTAATTTCACAAAAAAAATAAAATAAATAATCAGTCTACTCTACATCATGTCGTCTCTCTGGGTCCGGCCACAAAACTTCGTCTACATCACATGCAATGTCCTCTAGTCCAAGGCACCGGGGAAAATATCTCCTGGAATGCCGTATCCAGGCCTGACATGATGCCTGCTCAGTGTCCCCACATGCCTCCTCCATTGCCTGTAAAAGGGCTATGCGTTGATGGGGATGACGGTCATAGACCTTCCAGCGCCAGGCAGAGAAGAACTCTTCAATTGGATTCAAGAATGGAGAGTATGGGGGGAGGTTGAGTACAGTGAAGAGTGGGTGATCTGTAAACCAGTTGCGGACCAAAGCAGCCCTATGGAAACTAGCATTGTCCCATATGATGACGTATCTGGTCTGCTCTGGTCTCTGAACATTAGTGAGCATGTCATGTAAGGTGTCCAGGAATGTAATAATGTGTGCAGTGTTATATGGGCCTAGGGTTGCATGATGGTGAACAACACCATTTTGACTTATAGCTGCACACATAGTTATGTTACCACCACGTTGTCCTGGGACATTGATTATGGCACGATGTCCAATAATGTTCCTGCCACGTCTCCTTGTTTTAGTGAGGTTAAAACCTGCCTCATCCACAACAAGCAGCTCATGACCCATGGCATCTGCTTCTAGCTCCATCACTCTCTGGACAAGACAAAACAGATGCAGCACAGCCGGCCCATGCACAGCACTACAGTATGCACTTCCAGATTCAGTACCAGTGATAGCTTACCTGCACATAGTCATATCGCAGTTGTTTTACACGTTCACTGTTTCTTTCAAAACGGATTTGTTTCATTCGGATTCTGTTGCGGGCAAGTGCACGAGATAATACAGAAATGCTCACATTTTGGAAGGTGGTGTCATCCTCAATTATGCGCTGCAGTATTTCTCGTAGTCTTATGGAATTATTTGCAATCACCATATTGACTATATGGGTCTCTTGTTCTGCAGTGAACATTCTTCCTCTGCCCCCGGCATCTGGACGTCCAGCAATTCTGTAAAGTAACAATTTCAGTATTTTTACATGTATGGTATTGTTGTGATTCTCATTAGAGTATGGCAGTGCTTCAAAACTTAGTGCAAAGTGACTGTACTAACCGATTCTCATTTCGAAATGTCCTAATGATGCTTGCTACAGTGTAGCGGCTCAAGTTAGGCTGAACCCGTTGGCCAGCTTCCCTCAGGGTCATTCCATGCTTGATTACATGGTCCACTTCTGTAGCTCTGATGTCATCAGTAATTCTATTTCTTACTCTTCTTACCCTTCCTCTTCCCCCTCCTCATCCTCCTCTTGCTCCTCCTTGTCCTCTTCCTCTAACTTCCCCTCCTTGTCCTTGTCGTTCTCTCCCTCTCGCTTCATCACCTCCACGTCCTCTTCCTCCTCCTCCTCTTCCTCCTACTTCATCACCTCCACCTCCTCTTCCTCCTCCTCTTCCTCCTACTTCTTCCTCCTCCTCTTCCTCCTACTTCTTCACCTCTGCGTCCTCTTCCTCCTCCTCCTCCTCTTCCTCCTCCTCTCCCTCTCGCTTCATCACCTCCATGTCCTCTTCCTCCTCCTCTTCCTCCTCCTCTTCCTCCTACTTCATCACCTCCGCGTCCTCTTCCTCCTCCTCTTCCTCCTCCTCTTCCTCCTACTTCATCACCTCCACGTCCTCTTCCTCCTCCTCTTCCTCCTACTTCATCACCTCCGCGTCCTCTTCCTCCTCCTCTTCCTCCTCCTCTTCCTCCTCCTCTTCCTCCTACTTCATCACATCCGCGTCCTCTTCCTCCTCCTCTCCCTCTCGCTTCATCACCTCCGCGTCCTCTTCCTCCTCCTCTTCCTCCTCCTTCATCACCTCCACGTCCTCTTCCTCCTCCTCTTCCTCCTACTTCATCACCTCTGCGTCCTCTTCCTCCTCCTCTTCCTCCTACTTCATCACCTCCATGTCCTCTTCCTCCTCCTCTTCCTCCTACTTCATCACCTCTGCGTCCTCTTCCTCCTCCTCTCCCTCTCGCTTCATCACGTCCTCTTCCTCCTCCTCATCCTCCTCCTCTTCCTCCTCCTCTCCCTCTCGCTTCATCACCTCCATGTCCTCTTCCTCCTCCTCTTCCTTCTACTTCATCACCTCCGCATCCTCTTCCTCCTCCTCTTCCTCCTACTTCATCACCTCCATGTCCTCTTCCTCCTCCTCTTCCTCCTACTTCATCACCTCTGCGTCTTCTTCCTCCTCCTCTCCCTCTCGCTTCATCACCTCCACGTCCTCTTCCTCCTCCTCTTCCTCCTACTTCATCACCTCCGCGTCCTCTTCCTCCTCCTCTTCCTCCTCCTCTTCCTCCTCCTCTTCCTCCTACTTCATCACATCCGCGTCCTCTTCCTCCTCCTCTCCCTCTCGCTTCATCACCTCCGCGTCCTCTTCCTCCTCCTCTTCCTCCTCCTTCATCACCTCCACGTCCTCTTCCTCCTCCTCTTCCTCCTACTTCATCACCTCTGCGTCTTCTTCCTCCTCCTCTCCCTCTCGCTTCATCACCTCCATGTCCTCTTCCTCCTCCTCTTCCTTCTACTTCATCACCTCCGCATCCTCTTCCTCCTCCTCTTCCTCCTACTTCATCACATCCGCGTCCTCTTCCTCCTCCTCTTCCTCCTCCTTCATCACCTCCACGTCCTCTTCCTCCTCCTCTTCCTCCTACTTCATCACATCCGCGTCCTCTTCCTCCTCCTCTCCCTCTCGCTTCATCACCTCCGCGTCCTCTTCCTCCTCCTCTTCCTCCTCCTTCATCACCTCCATGTCCTCTTCCTCCTCCTCTTCCTCCTACTTCATCACCTCTGCGTCTTCTTCCTCCTCCTCTCCCTCTCGCTTCATCACCTCCATGTCCTCTTCCTCCTCCTCTTCCTTCTACTTCATCACCTCCGCATCCTCTTCCTCCTCCTCTTCCTCCTACTTCATCACCTCCATGTCCTCTTCCTCCTCCTCTTCCTCCTACTTCATCACCTCTGCGTCTTCTTCCTCCTCCTCTCCCTCTCGCTTCATCACCTCCACGTCCTCTTCCTCCTCCTCTTCCTCCTACTTCATCACCTCCGCGTCCTCTTCCTCCTCCTCTTCCTCCTCCTCTTCCTCCTCCTCTTCCTCCTACTTCATCACATCCGCGTCCTCTTCCTCCTCCTCTCCCTCTCGCTTCATCACCTCCGCGTCCTCTTCCTCCTCCTCTTCCTCCTCCTTCATCACCTCCACGTCCTCTTCCTCCTCCTCTTCCTCCTACTTCATCACCTCTGCGTCCTCTTCCTCCTCCTCTTCCTCCTACTTCATCACCTCCATGTCCTCTTCCTCCTCCTCTTCCTCCTACTTCATCACCTCTGCGTCCTCTTCCTCCTCCTCTCCCTCTCGCTTCATCACGTCCTCTTCCTCCTCCTCATCCTCCTCCTCTTCCTCCTCCTCTCCCTCTCGCTTCATCACCTCCATGTCCTCTTCCTCCTCCTCTTCCTTCTACTTCATCACCTCCGCATCCTCTTCCTCCTCCTCTTCCTCCTACTTCATCACCTCCATGTCCTCTTCCTCCTCCTCTTCCTCCTACTTCATCACCTCCGCGTCCTCTTCCTCCTCCTCTTCCTCCTACTTCATCACCTCCGCGTCCTCTTCCTCCTCCTCTTCCTCCTACTTCATCACCTCCATGTCCTCTTCCTCCTCCTCTTCCTTCTACTTCATCACCTCCGCGTCCTCTTCCTCCTCCTCTTCCTTCTACTTCATCACCTCCATGTCCTCTTCCTCCTCCTCTTCCTTCTACTTCATCACCTCCGCGTCCTCTTCCTCCTCCTCTTCCTCCTACTTCATCACCTCCGCGTCCTCTTCCTCCTCCTCTTCCTCCTACTTCATCACCTCCATGTCCTCTTCCTCGTCCTCTTCCTTCTACTTCATCACCTCCGCATCCTCTTCCTCCTCCTCTTCCTCCTACTTCATCACCTCCATGTCCTCTTCCTCCTCCTCTTCCTCCTACTTCATCACCTCCGCGTCCTCTTCCTCCTCCTCTTCCTCCTCCTCTCCCTCTCGCTTCATCATCTCCACGTCCTCTTCCTCCTCCTCTTCCTCCTCCTCTTCCTCCTCCTCTCCCTCTCGCTTCATCATCTCCACGTCCTCTTCCTCCTCCTCTTCCTCCTACTTCATCATCTCCACGTCCTCTTCTTCGGCCTCCTCTAATTCTCACTCTTCTCTCTCTTCCTGCTCTCTCCATTGTACTCCACACGGACAGCTTACCTGTGGCTTATTTATAGTGCTTAGGCTGATTGCAAAGTGAACTAATTATCTAAAACAGTTTTCACATGTGACAGTGTGCCAGACAGTTGGCAAAATAGTGTAAATAATAGCCATACATGTGTATAGTTTTGCTAGGAGTGTGCTGATCACTTGGAAACTGAGTGTAAAGCAGTGAGTTGTGTTTGCAGTTCTGCAAAATGAGTGCTGTGCGGTGGATTGTACCTACAGTTTTGAAAAAGTGTGTTTTACAAAATTGCAAACTGAGTGCAAAGCAGTATTTGTGCTTTTAGTTTTGCAAACTCAGTGAGTGGTTTTGCTATAAGTATTAATAGTTTTAGAAATTATGCTATAAGAATCACGGTTAGGGTTTAAGCATTCAGAAAAAACTGTAATATTAGGTCGATGTATATAATTAAGACTACATTAAGCCTTTGCTGTGAACATTAATAGGCTGTTTTTCAGCCCTGTAAGAGGCAGATACTTAACGCACTTAATGAAGAATTTAAATTAATGAAGGGAGATGTTAGCAAATCTATCAAGACTGTTGTCCTGTGATTAACTTTGTCTTTAAACTAGACTAACAACTTTGCACGTTCTTCGTTCACTCCATTACGGAAATGTACAGTAAGCTATATTAAAGTAGAAACTGCACTGTAAATTAAGAAGCTAATTTAAAGAAGTGCTCTATAGATGAGCTCTGACCCTCAGTGAAAGCGAGCAAAATGTGTTGGTGTGTGTCAGGCCTCAATTAACAAATGAGCAACAGTGCAAAATATACACACACTCATAAATACAATCAGAAATATGATTTGTGGCACCCATTAAAACACACGTGTCAGTAAATCAGCTTGATTTTCTCAAGTTTGGGAAAAACGCAGAGCTGTGTGTGTGTGTGTGTGTGTGTGTGTGTGTGTGTGTGTGTGTGTGTGTGTGTGTGTGTGTGTGTGTGTGTGAGTGTGTGTGTGTGTCCACCCTTCAGTGTCAGTCAACAATTCACAGCATCCCCATCGAAACACAGACTCTAACAGCAGAAACTGCTGATAAACGATCACCGCATCTCAGTCAAATCTGAGACTCATAAAATCATAAATCATATGATGTTCCAGGACACCTCTTACGTGCTCAAAGGCATCTAGAGGAATAACATGCAATCAAAGACGTTCTGACTGATGCAACATGAAGACGATTTATGGTTTATCCGTGTTCTTCAAGCCATCTCGCGTATTGTTACAAGAATAAAGTATAATGCAATATACTGAATACTATAAAATAAAGTATTTCCATTCTGTGAGAATAAGCCACATCAAACATTAAGGTTGCACATTAATAAAGCCCAAAATGTGGATGATTACATTTAAAACGCTTTTGTTTGGGCCAATATTGATTTGTGAAATAAAATACTTATAGGTTGTGTGCAAGCATGATTAATAATTGTATGTTTTGTATTCATTAAAAGAAGGTCTGGCAGATGGTAGTCTATTATCTGAGGGACAATTCTAATATTCAAGACAAACAACAGACTGAGTTGATTATAAAGTATGTCATATATTATTGTCTGCTGTCAGGTTTTAAAGACAATTCATATTCAGTATTATCATGGATATGACAGCATTGACACTATCAGAAGTGAGCAAAACTTGACCTGAATGAGCAGAATAATGACGATGTAGAGTTCCTTATCGCTGAAAGTAAATTAGTTTCATAATTGATGAATTCTGCAACAATAACACTGTTATGCTCCTGTTTATTACTGTGCAGAAATCTGTGTCTTATAAAGCGCTTTAAAAATAAAAGTTACTTGACTTTAGCAGAAATTCTAGGAGGGAAATATCATTCAATATTTGATTTGAGATGATCTCTCTCACAAACTCTCTTAATGATGTTTACATAATCATATCTGTGAGCTTGTGGAAACCGATGTCATAAACTCATGATCATCCCTGCTGAGGGACTGATGAAGAAGACGCATGTGTTCACTAGCGCAGTCGCACATGCTCTGTGTTCTTCATTATTAATGCACAGCTTGATGACGCTGAACGTCTGAATCCTGCTAGAGTAAAGCACTGGAGAATGTGGAGGAGGAATAATCATGGGAGTGAACGAGTGTGGCACTGGTTTTCACTCTCGTTCTGGGCCTGTAGATCGGAAGCTTGTTCAGGAACACTTTATAATAATGGTCCGTTATTAATAAGTAATTATGCGGGAAGTAATGCAGGACTAATGAGTAGGTCTACATCAACTCTTCAGCTACTATTAACTAATATAGAAACAAGCTTAACTAACCAGTAAGTAATATCGAATTTAGGACTAAGATAGGCCTCATTAAGAACTAATTATGACAAATCATAAAGCATTACTAATTAATTATTAATCACAATATTAACGTGTCAGGTCTTTTACTTTCAACGTGGTCATAAAATGCATCACTGATTACTCAAGTGTTACTAGTGATCAGGGTCATTATTATAAAGAGTTCCCGCTTGTAATTCGATGGCTCTGTTTGCATCTCTCTCTCTCTCTCTCTCTCTCTCTCTCTCTCTCTCTCTCTCTCTCTCTCTCTCTCTCTCTCTCTCTCTCTCTCTCTCCTCTCTCTCTCTTCTCTCTCTCCTCTCTCTCTCTCTCTCTCTCTCTCTCTTCTCTCTCTCTCCTCTCTCTCTCTCTTTCTTCTCTCTCTCCTCTCTCTCTCTCTCTCTCTCTCTCTCTCTCTCTCTCTCTCTCTCTCTCTCTTCTCTCTCTCTCTCTCTCTCTCTCTCTCCCTCTCTCTCTCTCTCTCCTCTCTCTCTCTCTCTCTCTCTCTCCCCTCTCTCTTGGAAGACTCCAAGGCAGCTGGTGGCCGATTTGAAGCAAACGTTTTCCTGAGGAGTTTCCTGAGGATCCGGCATGTCTCTCGCCCGCAGCACTAGCCCTGACAACACACAGCCTGGGGAAAAGCAGACGCTCGAGTCTACAGGGTAAGAAGATGCTGACAGAAGCACCTGGATCTCGGGCTCCTGACACACTATCAGCATGAGAATATGCCTGGGTTTATTGTGCTAAATGTGCTGTTACAGAAGATTTCTAGCGTTCGCTACTGTATGTGCACCGAATCCAGTAAAGGGTTTGATGAGGTTAAATACAGACTCCCTTAAAGAAATCATATTATACTTTTTTAAAAATATATAATTGTATTTCTTCCCCTGTGATGCTCACTTAGAGATCAAAAGATCATGAACACTCGCATCATTTCTCAGAATTAAACAGGCTGTTGTTTTTTGTTGTTGTTTGCATGAATAAATGTTATTTTTTTTCTGTTTTGAGAAGGCTGTTTTGAAAGTTACAGTAAATTATTAAAGTATGATAAACTGGTTTAATCTCAAGACGATATTTGTGTTTGTACTTTCCAAACAAACCGATGTCCGTCTCTAATGGAAGCCCTTTCCCACCACATATTTATGACATGGCCGTATTTATAACGAAAATTATGACACTAAAAAGTGAAGAAAAGACTAAATAACTGGTAATATTGTGTCTGAAATGTAAGTTACTCAAAATTACCGTATATTGAACTGTTATATAAAAGCTTTTTTGGTCACACTTTAGAGTTAGGTCTCATGTGTTAACATTAGTGAATATATTAACTAACATCAACTAACAGTGAGTAATATATATTTTTACAACGTTTTATTAATCTTTGTTAATGTTAGTTACAGTTGTTCATTGTTAGTTCACAGTGCATTAACTAAATGACAACATATGGCTTTTTGAAATGTATTAGTAAATTGAAATGAACATTAACAAATATTAACTTATATTAAATGCTCTAGAAGTATTTTTCATTGTTAGCTTGTAAACTAATGTTATAACCATATTATAAAGTGTTACCATGTTTTTATAAAAGCTGTTTTACTGGAACAGGAACTGGATAAATGTTTGGTTTATACGCATATTCTTTGCTTCTTGAAGATCAAAAATAATGTGGATGTTTTTGAATAGCGAAACATTGCTAACCATTTTTTTCCATCATTATGAGGAATCTTTGGTGCAGAAATAAGTCAGCTAGCACGTCACACGAGAAGCAGAAATGAGGAAGCAGAAGGTTTGCCAAACAGTTTGTGTTGCAAATGTTATTTTTGACGTGACCATGGGAGAATGAAACGCTTTATACGAAGAGTGCATGCTCTCTGCGGGTGGTGAATGTTCAGCAGAAGCGCTGTGAAGGTTATGAGGGAAGAGAAGTGTTTCAGCGATGAAGAAGATACGCTCAGACTCCTGTATGACTCCCAGTCAGAGGCAAAGGCCTGGAAATTGCTTTTAAACCCCAAGGTGCATGCTTATTTCACAGCCATGTTTAAGAGTCAAGAACCCAATCCTTCTGACTCAACAACAGCTGAGAGGCAAACACATCCAAACCAAGAGCCAAACACTGGCGATCGAAGTGCCTGCACAAATGCAAAGAACATATATTTCCATTTATTTATGGGCAATATGGTTTAAATATAATGAAACATACATGGACTAATATATTGTGTTAATATATATTACAATATATTGAATAATTGGCTCTTTTCATATGTTGAAAAATATGTGACAGACAAGGCTTTCATAGACTAGGCTTCAGATATTATCTGACTTATATGACAAATCTTAAAATATGTCAGTGCCATTGTTTTGTCTCAAGATGCACACCAGTATTGTTTTTTGTTTTCTTTTTCTAAGGAACATTTATAAAAGATTAAATGTCCTCATTTGACCAAGGCCTAGCCCTGTTTGTGAAACCAGGCACTTGTCACACTTTGCTTGTTACTTGTTAAATTGTTTTAATGTGAGTTACTTTCACTCAGTTGACTTCTACAAAGTACAGCTACACAAAGTATTTGAGTTGAGTTACGAGGAAAGTTGTGTTGGTATTACTTAAGGGTGCATGTTGAAAACATGTAAAGTCTAATTGGTCAAGCACAAATTAATTGAGTTCAAAATACTCAAAATACTCATAATACCATTTTTATTTAATTAAACCAAGGCAATATTTGACACTGTGTGGAAACTTCCTGGATGTGGATTTCCTTCCATGTCTCAAGCATGTTTTACTCATAATTGTAAGTTGTTAATACAAAGACATAAAAAAGAGTGTTGGAACAACAATAGTCACCGTTATGGTGATCAGTTTTGCTTTAGTTGGGCTCTTGACCCTCGACTTATATGTTAACTGCTGATCTTATCATCAGTAAATAATCAATAAAAAAATTATTTGGCTTCCTTTGTCGCAGAACCTGATTTCACCAAGAGCAACATGTTCCTGAATCAACATCTTTGTTGATCGTGGAGCAACATTCCAATTAACCAATCAGATTTGAGGGACAAGTTTACAGTTTATGTCAAGTTTAGGCTTACAACCAGGGTTAGGTGCTTCTACATCAGTGTTATTCTCCCATCTTTTCCCTCTGATTTTAGGGAGAACTTAAGGGTAGGGTTAGGTTTAGGAATATGTTTAAGACTAAATTTTCAGACCGGAATGTTGTTCCAGGATCAACAAAATATGTTGACCCAGGAATGTGTCTAACTCTGCAAAATCAGGACATGCTTCTTCTGCTGTAGCAAACATGCCTTACAGACTCAGTTACAGCAGCCAGAGAACAACTAACAGTGAAAGTCGAGGGTCAAGAGCCCAACTGAAGCCAACACTGATCACCATAATGACGACTTCACATGAACTGGTCCATCTAAACACTCTTTTCTACATATTTAAGTATTTTATCTCATTTATTATTTTATGCAATATATTATTCCATCTATTTTTCAATATATTTAAGCCATTTAATATATTGATCAAAAACTCTATGTAGATATATGTTGTGTCCGTAATGGAGAGGCCACTGTACACATGCTGCTATAGTCCCACTAGTCACATTCAACATTTAGATAAAAGGCGCTCAAGTTGTCGGTTCTATCAAATTAAAAATAAAACACACCAGGGCAACATTAGACTGCTTTTAAATTCTCAGGGAAGGTTTTTAAGCCTTGTTCCACGCAATTATTTGTATTATTTTTTTGATATTGACGTCTTGGGAAATGCAAATGATGGCAGAAAGAATTGCTTTGGCTGTTATAGAAAGGGTTCTTTCACAGGACAGTCTGTTTTATTGCAGATCCAAAACTTCAGCTGACACATGTACTCAGTTAGTCTGAGCACTCTGGTTATGTATGACTATAAACATTGGTGCAAATTTGTGGATCATGTCCTTGTATTTTTTCACTATGCTAGTAAATGTATTGGTTTCTGAGCCCTTCTGCCCTGTTTTATCTGCTCGTAAGTACATCAGGGTTCAGACTCACAAAAGCAGACTCACAAAACTGCCTTTCAATTTACTTTTAAATTAAATGAATACCCTTGCTTCTCTGTTGATGGTAAGAGTGGGGCAAGGTGAGCCACCCTCTCTAAGAAACTCTTCACAATACAGGCATGACCAAGCAGGATTAAACGTAGGTGTCATTTATGAATACTCCTGGCCAGCATTGAAATAGTTTGCACATTTACTGAGGAAGCATTGTTTGCTGAACAGACATTTTCATAATTCATGTAACATGTAATTTTGGTCACACTTTAGATTAGGGTCCAATTCACACTATTAACTATGCCTGAAAATCCTAATTACTGCTTATTAATAGTTAGTAGGGCAGTTGTAACATTTAGGGATTGGGTATAGGGATGTAGAATATGATCATGCAGAATAAGGCATTAAAATGTGTTTTATAAGTACTAATAAACAGCCAATATCCTAGTAATATGCATGATCATAAGCAAACTAGTGCTGTTATGGAGCTGAAGTTTATCATTGATCTATTAGTCAAGTCGTTATAATGTCATAATGGCAATTTATGGCATCATAAACAGCATTATGACATCATCAATCAAATTAATGTTGGCATCATAATGACCATCATGACTTAATTACAGGAAGTCATTGTGATAATTAGTATTTTTTTAGGACTGGTTCATGTATTTACTGACATACAAAGTCCCAGGATTGATAGTTGCTAGGATAGGATTGATACATGGACACATTTATCAAACTAAAATAAATAAACTTACAGGTTTGTTTTGAAACACTCAGTGTGTGAGTGAAACTTTAAAATGATTTTAGACATTTTATTTTACCTGATTTAAATGCATGAGCAAAGCTTTAGTCATCATTTTTCCATCACAATCAGCCCATCTGTAACCCTGCATTCCCAAACACTCACACACACACACACACACACACACACTATTTTTATTTATTTATTTATTTATTTATTTATTTGTTGCCTGTCAAAGAGTTTTATGTCAAAGCATATTTCAAAATAGATGACATTTTCAGAATATCTAGGCCTATATCAGACACACTGGAAATATATCACACCACAGATCTTTACGAGGAAGATGATATCTATAAAGAAAAGGGAAACGGTCCAGCCAAGACTTGCTCATGGTGAACTGTGAAACCACACACAGGGAATGCAATGATTGAGAAATGAGGACCGTTGAGTCCATCTGTGTTTGAGGAATCTGAGGAAACAGCTCCTGGTGTGTGTGAGATGTGCGGAAGAAGACGGACAGAGCTGTGGGAATGAAGAGGGGAAGCAACACTAGTGTTTGCACCACAACTGATAGTTCAACCTTTGCTAGTTTGTAGTGCACTAGTATTAAAATTATAATTTTTTTGCTCCAGAAAATCTGCAAATATATGTAATCATATTCAAGGGTTCTCTGTTTTTATTTTTATGAGTCCTATGTAGCTCCATGAATCTTTATTCACTGCCCAAAAATGACAAAATGTAAAATAAAAAAAATAAAAACCAATCCAAATATGTGGCAAATTGAGCCACTGGTCATTTTGTATGTGCATAATTTAGTGGAGACAATTTGAAATATAATTAAGTGCATTTGTTTTCAGTGGCGGCTCGTCAGGGGAGGCACAGCCTACTCAAAACCCCAAAAACTCAAAACCCAAAAAGTCTCAGAATGTGTATTTCTTGAAGTGTAACCACCGCACGCTGCTTCCCAGAATGTGCCGAACCCGTGAAATAAGAGTCTGATGGGAGAGAGAAAGGGTCCATAGACTTGTGCCTCCATTGGTAATAAAAAATAATAATAATTGCAAATCACCATCGAGTATTTCACTTTCAGGGATTAGGAGTGTTGAGAAAAGTAACATGGCAAGACATAAATACTCTGATATTAGAATGAACTGCTATTGCTGATGATGTCACTATGGAGAGTAGAGATATTGAATATTTGATCTCAAACTAATTTACTAAACTACCATTCAAACAACAGCTACAAATGAAAAATAAAGGAAGACCCCATGCCTAAACTGGATATAATCTACAGCAATCGGCTTCACTACACGACCAAACCTGCTCTTTTAACACGGACATTTACAGTTTTTTGCTTTAAGTGACGGGCTAGGACTAAAGTGAACTTATATATATATTGTCTTGATATATGTGTCGTTTTCTATAGATATTCAGGTATATACGTGACCAAAATCCGACCGCTAAAATGTTGTGTGCCTCCTCTATTTTAAACCCCACAGCCGCCACTGTTTGTTTTACTTCTGTGTGATTTCTCAGTGGGAGACCGGCTCATCTGTTCCCATGACTGTGTGTCACTGACCCACACTTCACTATTCTGAGCCGTGACTCAGCCTGATCTTCTGCTTTCCTCTGACAGTGTTCCCAGCATGCTCTCCTGCTCAGGCGAGGGCTCCTCGGGCTCCTCGGCCCCGGATGCAATCGCACAGGCGAGGGCTCCTCTGCCTCCTCGGGCTCCTCGGGCTCCTCGGCCCTGTACGCAATCACACAGGCGAGGGCTCCTCGGCCCTGTACGCAATCACACAGGCGAGGGCTCCTCGGCCCTGTACGCAATCACACAGGCGAGGGCTCCTCGGCCCTGTACGCAATCACACAGGCGAGGGCTCCTCTGGCTCCTCGGGATCCTCGGCCCCGGATGCAATCACACAGGCAAGGGCTCCTCTGCCTCCTCGGGCTCCTCGGGCACCTCGGCCCTGTACGCAATCACACAGGCGAGGGCTCCTCTGCCTCCTCGGGCTCCTCGGGCTCCTCGGCCCCGGATGCAATCACACAGGCAAGGGCTCCTCTGCCTCCTCGGGCTCCTCGGGCTCCTCGGCCCTGTACGCAATCAAACAGGCGAGGGCTCCTCGGGCTCCTCGGGCTCCTCGGCCCCGGATGCAATCACACAGGCAAGGGCTCCTCTGCCTCCTCGGGCTCCTCGGCCCTGTACGCAATCACACAGGCGAGGGCTCCTCTGCCTCCTCGGGCTCCTCGGGCTCCTCGGCCCTGTACGCAATCACACAGGCAAGGGCTCCTCTGCCTCCTCGGGCTCCTCTGCCTCCTCGGGCTCCTCGGGCTCCTCGGCCCTGTACGCAATCACACAGGCAAGGGCTCCTCTGCCTCCTCGGGCTCCTCTGCCTCCTCGGGCTCCTCGGGCTCCTCGGCCCTGTACGCAATCACACAGGCAAGGGCTCCTCTGCCTCCTCGGGCTCCTCGGCCCCGGATGCAATCACACAGGCAAGGGCTCCTCTGCCTCCTCGGGCTCCTCTGCCTCCTCGGGCTCCTCGGGCTCCTCGGGCTCCTCGGCCCTGTACCCAATCACACAGGCGAGGGCTCCTCGGGCTCCTCGGGCTCCTCGGGCTCCTCGGCCCTGTACGCAATCACACAGGCGAGGGCTCCTCTGCCTCCTCGGGCTCCTCGGGCTCCTCGGCCCCGGATGCAATCACACAGGCAAGGGCTCCTCGGCCCCGGATGCAATCACACAGGCAAGGGCTCCTCGGCCTCCTCGGGCTCCTCGGCCCCGGATGCAATCACACAGGCAAGGGCTCCTCGGGCTCCTCGGCCCCATGCGCGATCACACAGGCGAGGGCTCCTCGGGCTCCTCGGCCCAGTGCGCGATCACATAGGCGAGGGCTCCTCGGGCTCCTCGGCCCCGTACGCAATCACACAGGCGAGGGCTCCTCGGGCTCCTCAGGCTCCTCGGCCCTGGATGCAATCACACAGGCAAGGGCTCCTCGGGCTCCTCGGCCCCGTGCGCGATCACACAGGCGAGGGCTCCTCGGGCTCCTCAGGCTCCTCGGCCCCGTACACGATCACACAGGCGAGGGCTCCTCGGGCTCCTCAGGCTCCTCGGCCCCGGATGCAATCACACAGGCAAGGGCTCCTCGGGCTCCTCAGGCTCCTCGGCCCCGTGCGCGATCACACAGACGAGGGCTCCTCAGGCTCCTCGGCCCCGGATGCGATCACACGGGCCCTCAGGAGCCCAGCGCTGATCAGCATGATGGAGGAGACTCGCAGCTCTCCGTTTGCATTCAACACCTGCGATGAAACTAACTAACATTAACACACAATGAACAGCTGCATGTTTATTAAATAACATCAACAAAGATTACTGTAACAAAAGTATTGCTCATTGTTAGTTCATGTTAGTTAATTAACATTAACTAATGTTATTACACGGCTCTGTGGAATGCTTGCCTCTGATTGGTCGATCGCTCCATCCAGCGGTAAGTGATTCCCAGATAACAGCCTCTGAGAACAGAAACACCGGCTCATCCGGGTCACTGGAGTCAGCAGCGCTATACGCTCGCTAGGAACGGCTTTTCTTCGTGGAAGTTTTGCGTTTGGTGAGCTAATAAAATATTAAAACTCAGTCGAATCAATATTTTGTGTACAGTTATTTAATTATGCCATCCAGTATCGCGGACTCGCTCTCTCTTGTTTCATTCAAACGCAAACAGGTACGATTTTAAAACAGTGTAGTCTGAAATCAATATCTCTTATCCCCATAATTATTAATGTGTTGAAATGCTGTGTAATAAGTGTCATGACTGTATACCGTATCTCTTTATGTCCGTCTAGTTTGATCTTTCCGCTGAAACTGCTCTCTCCGCGGAAGCTCTGTGTTTAAAGAGCTAATAACTCAGATAACTTTAGACTCAGATCAATATTGTGTGTCTAATTATTTAGTTCGATTCAGTTCAGTTCAAATTTATTCATATAGCACGTTTAAAAACAAGAATAGTTGACCAAAGTGCTTAACAAGGTCCAGAATCAAAGAGATAATATACACGAGCAATACACAATCTACAATACAAAATAATCAACATTAGAGAAAGGTCAAGATATCAAAGCTCAACTTGAATTGAAAGCCACTGCATAGTAATGGGTCTTAAGCAAGGACTTGAATGTTTCAATGGTCCGAGCTTTTCTTCCATGAATAGACTATTCCAGAGTTTTGGAGCAGCCACTGCAAAGGCTCGGTCACCTTTGTTTTTTAACCTGGATCTGGGCACATCGAGGAGCATCTGATCGGAAGACCTCAGTGCTTTGACAGATGTGTGGACATGTAAAAGCTTCGATAAATAAGAAGGCGACAACCCATTTAAGATTTTAAAAACAATTAATACAATTTTAAATTCAATCCTGAAACAAACAGGAAGCCAGTGAAGCGTGGCCAAAACCGGTGTAATATGGCCGCGCTTTTTGGTCCCGGTTAAAAGTCGAGCTGCTGCGTTCTGGACTAACTGTAACTGACGAAGGGATGACTGATCCAAACCAACATACAAAGAGTTACAGTAGTCTAAATGGGACGTAATAAATGCATGTATGACTCTTTCAAAGTCTTTGCGTAGCAGGTAGGGCTTGACCTCAGCCAAAAGTCTCAGCTGGAAGAAGCTAGTTTTAACAACAGAGCTAATCTGTTTATCAAATTTAAAAGCACTGTCAAAAATCACACCCAAATTCTTGGTAAAAAGTTGAATATGGGAACCTAAAGTACCAAGAGCATCTACACAGGCACTAAAATGTACCGCACGACCAAACACAACAATTTCAGTCTTATTATCATTGAGACAGAGAAAATTCTGATCCAAACAAATTTGAGATCACTCTAGCAGTTCAACAAAGGCTGGACAGTGTCTTTCTCATTGTTTTTTACAGGCAAATAGATTTGTACATCGTCTGCAAAACAGTGGAAAGAAATGTTATGGACCCTAAGGGCAGCATGTACAGAGAAAAGAGCATGGGTCCCAAAATGGAACCTTGGGGGACCCCACAAGAAAGCAGAAGAAGAGCAATTCCCAAGGCGGACAGCAAAACTCCTATCTGACAAATAAGATTCAAACCATTTTAGGGCTATGCCCGTAATACCAACACTTTGTTTGAGTCGGGATAAGAGGATAGAGTGGTTGACTGTGTCAAAGGCAGAAGTCAAATCTAAGAGCACTAAAACAGCAGATTTTCCTGCGTCAACCGCTAAGAGAAGGTCGTTATAGACTCTTAGAAGGGCAGTTTCAGTACTGTGGCGGGGTTTAAAACCAGACTGGAACTTTTCATAAATACTAAAATCATCTAAAAATGATTGAAGTTGATTCAAAACTACCTTCTCCAAGACTTTAGATAAAAAGGGAAGTTTAGAAATAGATCTAAAATTAGACAAAACTGAAGGTCGATTGCTAAACGACAGCGAGCACAACTGGAGTCACATGTGCTAACCTCTACAGTCTGCACAGCAGCAGCTCATGTGGACCAAACTCTAGTTCGTTCTTCATTGCTTGAACACAGTTTTCAGAACTCTACACACTTATCCCATGACTTTAACCACAACCTGCACAACACTGTGGATTTACAGCACTTTGTTCAAATGCTAACACACTGCTGTCAAACCTGTGAACCACACATTCACAACAGAAGAGATTTCAGCCTTGTGCCTTTCACACACTGGCTAAGCAGGTGTCTTGTTTTAGACTTGCTAGTGAACACACACACACACACACATATATATATATATATAGGTAGAGCTCAGAAAGACTAATTTTGGAAATGGAACAGGGAAGACGGGTTTTGATGGGAACTGATGTTGATGAAGCCTGTGGCCTGATGCTAGAGAGAGGCAGGATTAGACCCTCAGTTATTTGTTCGGATTACAGTATGTACTTTTAGTTTCTACCTTTTTTTCTCATTACTGTAATTCCGTAAATTACTACAGACTATTGAAGCAAACTGCTAATTTTCATTTACCTTAAAGAATTGTTACGTTCTAAAAATTTACATAAATCATGTGAAAGAATGTCACTCTTTTCTTTGAAGAAAATATGACTTTGTATGAAGTCACTGAAATTGTTCAAACTGTAAAGATGAAAAGTTAGTATTTTCTGTATTGGTGTTTGATGCTCGTGTTTTTACTCTCAGTGTGTTCTGAGGGACAGTGTGTGTTATCTCAGTGTGTTCTGAGTGACAGTGTGTGTTATCTCAGTGTGTTCTGAGTGACAGTGTGTGTTATCTCAGTGAGGGTTGTGCCAGTGTGTGTTATCTCAGTGAGGGTTGTGCAGTGTGTGTTATCTCAGTGTGTGTTATCTCAGTGAGGGTTGTGCAGTGTGTGTTATCTCAGGGTGTGTTATCTCAGTGAGGGTTGTGCAGTGTGTGTTATCTCAGTGTGTGTTATCTCAGTGAGGGTTGTGCAGTGTGTGTTATCTCAGTGAGGGTTGTGCCAGTGTTTGGCTGCACTGAGCCGGTTTGAGCCGTGTGTTAAGAGTTGTGTTGCTCTGAATGAGTTTTGCAGGTGATGTGAACTGTTGAGCTCAGGTGACTGAGTGGCTGCACAACAGCATGTGTAAAAGCAGCTGGAACACACCCTGAGCTGAGAGATGCGTTAACCAAAGATAAAATACTGGACCCAACAGTGTTAAAGACATCTTTGAGAAGGCGGGCAGGGATACGGTCCAGCAGGCAGTTTGCAGGACGAAGCTGCTTAACTACGTCAGAGAGAACGTGTAAAGTAACTCGCTCAAACTGCTGGAAGACAGCTGGGCATAAGGGAGGAACAGAGGGGTCACTGGTAAAAGAAGGGGACACATTTACTTATGTGGCAAGTATCCGTGTAATAAGCGGGATAATATACGTCCGGCCGGTTGTTATCTCAGAATAAACCCCCTTCAGGATTGTGTGTGTTTGCGTGCGTGCGTGCGTGCGTGCGTGTGTGTATGTGTGTGTGTGTGTGTGTGTGTGAGTTCTCAGAATAAACCACTTCAGGCTAATGAGGACCTGATCCTGATCACTCGGTCGGGTTTATTCTGGGATAACAACCGTATGGATATATTTTATCACTTACTTAACGTATGAACCTTATTGCAAATTATTACCAATATTTTGGTGGTTTTAGCGAAACATTGTGTGAAAGAACTGAAATAGTTATTACATTCCAGCTTTGACATGAGAAAAAAATACAGATGTATTATTTATTTCTCAAAAGAGTAAAAGATCATGTTAAATTATTTGTGCAAAACCTAATTAATATTAACTCACAACTGGGTTATTATAGTTAACTTAAAACTAAATCCAGAAAAACATGTTTGTTACATGAAACAAATGAAATGTTAAACCTAAACTTGTTTTATTTCAGTGATGTTAAAATAGCATTGAAACAAAGTAATTCCCATGCAAAAAAAATGCCAACAGATGTTGAATCGGATGATTGTTGAAAGGAATATATTAAATGCATTGCTGACCTGACATAATGTACAAAGCCCTTCACAAGCATCTCAGATATGCAAATGCACTTGGCTCTGCAGTTTGAGTCGGACCTTAAGGCCTTCATTTAATACGTTTGTTCTCATGATCACGAATCTTAAGTTCTAGTGGGTCAAAAGGAAAAACACACAAAGAGGAGATGTTCATTTGTGCTAGAAATCAGTGTCGTAATGCATAACACATTAATATGATTTGCGTAATCAAATGAAAGACATGCAACCATTACTCAGTATTAATGCACTTGATGTGAGTAGTGATGAAACTCAACTGTGCACATAATATCTGTTCCAGTGTTGAACTATGATCACAACTCTAAAACACATTCATTCTTTAACATTTGGGTACACAGAAATAACAATAAACCCTTTATATACGTGAAGCTTTACAAACAAGAATGACATTCTCTACTTTTCAGAATTCACTGCAGTTCATGTTACATGATCTATATGTTTACATTACAGTGCAAAGTGGTCTAACTAATCATTTTATACAGTAATTACTTTTCCGGAACGAGTGATGACTAAATGAGACACGGTTAGAGTCCATTTAAAATAAGCATGTAATTACACTGTAACAGTAACACCTTACAATAAAGTGCAGCCCAAATCAGTAAATACATTAAACACACATCTCTATGATTATGAACGAAATCACAATGATTTATTACGTATACATCAATCAACTCTTCGCTAGTTCATTGCGTGCACCATATCCACCATCTCCAGTACGGCGGTCCGTCTCTCTCAAGAGAGCGTTCTGCTGCTCCCGCTGAGAATAGTTTGGCTCGATAAACACGAAGTTTGATTCTTCAACACTCCTCGAACATGGTTCTGGAACTTTCTTCCCAGAAAGGTGTAAAAAACGGGGTTGATGCAGAAATAAAGGCGAGCGACGTTCGCGGTGACGTACTCGGCGTACGGAAGCACACTGCCGCACACGTCAGGATCTCGGTGCTCGTTGATCATGAGTATGATGTTATACGGGCTCCAGAAAGAGAAGAACATCAGGACTATCACGAAGATGAGGCGTACCGTGCGATGTTTCCCGATCATCCGCGTGGCCATGACTGTTCGCGTGATCCTGAAGTAGCAGTAGATGAACACCATCAACGGGAAGATGAAGAACAGCACGAACTGCTTGTAGACGCCGAAGACTTTCCACGGGGATTCGCTCGAGTATTCGCACATGAACCCGTACTTCGGATACTCTTCGACGGTGAAATAGATGATGGGATCGAGGCTAGCGAGAAGGCTAATGCCCCAGACCACTGAAGACAAAGCCACGGCGTAGCAGGTTCTGCGCTGTTTGCTAGCGGCCACACAGTGGACCACGGCCAGGTATCGGTCGAACGTCAAGAGAGTCAGAAAGAGGATGGAACTGTAAAAACCCAGACAATCTGCGATGACCACCAGCTTACACAGAGCTTCTCCGAAGATCCACTGGTCCGAGTGGTGGACGGCCTGGAACGGCAGCGTGAGCGTGAAGGTGATGTTGGACGCCACCAGGTTGATGAGGAATATATTGGTGACCGTGTTCAGCTTCTCGAACTTGTATATGACGAGCAGAACGACTCCGTTTCCCAGAATGCTGAGGATGAAGATGACGTAGTAGAACGGTGGAAGAAAGTGTCTGATGAACTCGTTGAAGTCGATGGGGCTGCACACGTATCCAGTGTTCGGTGTCAGGCCCTTGTAGTCGTAGTCTATTGTTTCGGAGGGCGTCTCCATCGTCATGGTTACAAGCTCCATCTGCAGGATTAAGCGGGTTTATTCGAGTGAAAGACTGGAGAAATCGGTAACACTGTAATAATGGTCAGAAGTAACTATGCAGGACTATTTTTTGCTATTCTTACACGAGAATGTAAAACATTAGTTGATTGCAGTTTCATCGTCTCTAAATGAACCCAAAAGCGCTCAGATCATGTACAATTTGCACGACCCACAAACATTTTAACCTTAATTCATGGTTTCTTTTAATTTCAGTAATGCACTCTTTCTTTCTTTTTGTTTATTTGACTGTCCAGCCCTATTCGGACAGGATTAGCTTTACCAGGGTAGATGGAGTAATGTGATTTTACCTCAGGACGTCTGTAATATTAATGGCCAGTTCGCACTGGATAAGAGATCTCAGTAAAACCAGCAGAAGTGGGAGAGTAACTGGATTTACACACCGCTGTCACTCCTGTCGTCATGTGTGTGGTACGCTGCTTCCTGATATCACGTGCGCAAACACATAACCTATATTTATATATAATGTCCAGTTGAATGATGTATTAATTAACTTTAGATTGGATTGTGTTGGTAAAAGGCACTTATCTAACGCTAAAAGACGTTTCGTGCCTCTAACAAGTGCTGTCGATCTTCTCTCTGATCTGATGGTGTGTGTAAAACACAGTTTTGCCACAGACTCGTTCCAGCGTCTAGAACGCAACTGAATGCTTTTTCATACTTGAAAATCCACGGAAAACTACTTTTAAACAGGAAATGACGGAATATTTACGTACATATATACAGCGGGATTAGTGTCACCTGAGGTCATTATTCCAGACCTTTTTACTGACGGTAAAAATCGCCGTAATCTTTACTGACATTGATCTCTGAGATGCACATTCGGACGGGACTAAAATCACGGAGAAGCTCTGGGAATAATGACTTTACTCCACCTCTCCATGTTTAATCCCGTCCGGATAGGGCTCTTTCTCTCTTGGTGAAGTGTTTTCTTTTACTATATTCTTTAAATTATTGTTATTCTTAATAATTATCATTGTGTTCTAATTTTGCCATTTCACACTGTAAACTGAATGTTGAAATAAAGCATTAAAAAATAAATAATGAAGGACTAATGAGCAGTAACTCTTCAGCTGCTATTAACTAATATGGAAACAAGCTTAACTAATCAGTAATATCGAATTTAGGACTAAGATAGTTCCTTATTAGGTAATCAATAATTACTTAATGAGATTGGCCTCATTAAGAACTAATAGGTAATTATGACAAATTATAAAGAATTACTAATTAATTACTAATCGCAACATTAACTTGTCTGAGATGTTAGCAGTTTTTTCTGCTCAACGTGGTCATAAAATGCATCACTAATTACTCAGTTACCTCACTCTTCAATGACTATAGTGATCTGGACCGTTATTTTAATTAGTGATGCATTTTATGATCACGTTGAGACTGATTAGGGCTCAGAAACACCATAATGTTCTTTATAATGTGTCAGTTAGTTAATAGTTATTAATGAGGCTAATCCCATTCAGTAATTATTGATTACCTAATAATGAATTATCTCCTAAATCCAGTATTACTGGTTAGTTAAGCTTGTTTCTATATTAGTTAATAGTAGCTGAAGTGTTAATGTAGTCCTGCATTATTTATTAATAACTTAATAACTTAATAACATTATTATAAAGTGTTACCGATAAATCATTGAAATGATGAATTTTACACTTACCATAACACACTCTTCACCGTTTCCTGGCCAGTTCAGCGAAGGAAGCGAGCAGGAACAGGGGATGTGTGTTTGTCTAATGCTGAATCATTTCTTCAAATAATTCATCCTTCCTTTTTATGCGATGACATCAGAATTACTCAAGATCCTCACCCACATCGTTCAACATCGTAGTCATGAAACCACAGATTATTTGAACCACCTTTTATTTGAACAAAGCCATTCTCAGCAAATCACACAGATTTTCCTCAAAGGCAAATTAGACTTGTATCATTAAGGAATTTCCCAGAATCCCTGCAGCTTTTACATAAAAACAACAAAACACTCGGGATACACAAGCTTTACAGGTCTGTGGAATTCCATCAGTTTTAACATGTACAGAAGTTAACCTTCAACGAGTGAATGAAACAACAGATTAGAATTGAATGTTAGAGTAAAAGATTATATAAGTGGAAAATGTGTAATATATAAATTTAGAAAAAGCAAACATTTTTGAACAATGAAAGATTTCACTGGAAAAAAATACATATGCAACAAGCAGTTTGCATGGATTCAAACATAAATGTAAAATATTTAAAATAATTACATCTGTCAAATGTGTCTCTCACAACTTACACATCTTAAATATTTTACTGCCAAAGGAGAAATGCATGAGTTCTTGAACACACACAGTGGAATAAATACTTTTGATTTAATGGTTCGTATTCCTTTTATTTAATGGAATAATAATCAATGAGTTAAGTGTGTATTTACCTTCCCTTCAGGCAGTGTAGATCATATAAAAAGTATGCAAATATGTAAATAATATAAATTAATAATAGTCAGCTATTTAAACTACAATTATTAATTCAGTGAAATGTGAAACGATGATGGATGTTGTCTTTAAAACAAACTGTCCAATCAAAATATTGTCAGGAAAATCAAGACATACTTTTGTCAAACACAAACAGAAACAGTTTCCCCGTTATGTTGAATGCATGTCTATGAAATAATAAGGGCTCTTTATTCCTAATCTTCCTCAAGCACCAAATGACGAACAAACTAATGTGTTTCAGTCCTGCATCTCAGATCATGGTGCAATAGTCTCTTGTTTGGCAACAAAACAGCCATTTACTTTATATTTAATATTCATAAGTAATGGTGATACATATTAATGTTAATTGCTATGTTTATGACATTTTAATATCTCTCCACTTGCAGTATTATTTCACAAATGACCTTATGACCATGTGTTAATGGTGTTCATGAAACCCGCTGTGGACTGAAAGGCAGGATTATAAATCTATAAATGTCTATAAATCTATAGATATTATTCATCAAAAGGCCACTTGTGTTTCTTTGCACCATCGCAGTGCACAGTCCGAAGCCACGTCTGTAGACTCCTCTGGGTTTACTACGGCAGTCCGAGAGCTGAGTGTGTGTGTGTGTGTGTGTGTGTCAGAACTCAGGCCCTTTCATGTAGTGCTCGTCCCTGAGGTTATAGGATTGGTAGCAGATGGACATGTCACACACACCGGTCGGCCCCTGAGGGCCCGCTTTCCCTGGAACGCCTGGAGTCCCGGGTTTACCCGTTATTCCCGGAGGACCCGGAACACCCACGCCATCACTGCCGCGAGGACCCTGGATCCCTGTGGATGATGTTGAGGGACACTTACACAAGACTCATTCCCATACGCTGCCAGAGAGATTGTGCACGACAAATCACTCATTTGAGGCGAATATGATTGAAGCTATTTAACTAATAGATATCACCAATTGATTTATTATAATATGAATTGCACACCAAAAAAAAAAAAAAAAAAAAAAGTATGAATAATGTTTAAATATGCAAATTAGGTATTATCTAATTATTTCATTTCATTTATGAATATAGCCCATTGAATGAAACAGCTGTTGCCCAAAGTGCGTCAGAGTTACCGGTCTCTGTTTATGTAAATCAGAAAACACTGTCAACAGACAGAAAACAAACAGATTTTCATCAAGCTTCAGGAATTCAGTAGTTAAATATCTAGATGAGTGATATATGAGCAAACAGCTCAGCAAAAACCTCACAATATAGATATGAACAGGACTGTGTTTCCCGATAGCGTTCTCTTAGCGCACGATGAAGACTCTAAGGCCCCTATTTTAACGATCTGAAACGCAAGTATCAAACGCAAACGCAAGTAACTTTGTGGGCGGATCTCGGGTTGCTATTATACCGGCGGGATAAATGACTCTCCGACGCAAATCTAAAATGTGTTGGTCTGAAGCAGCTTCATTACTCATAGGTGTGGTTTGGGCGTAACGTGAAATAAACCAATCAGAGCGTCATCTCACATTCCCTTTAAGAGCAGGCGCGCTTGTTCCGTGGCGGATTGCTATTATAATGGCGGATTTGCCAGGAGCGGTTCACAGCCGAGGAGACCGACGTTCTCGTCAGGCCCGTAAAACACAGAGAAGTGACATTGGGGACGGAGAAACACACACAAATTAGCTTCGGTTAAACAGGCGTATGATGATTTAGGTAAAATCTAGATTTATGCCTATTTTTCACATCTTCATGGACGCAACAATGATTTCCCTCGTGTGGAATATTTTTCTTGTAATAATGTATGATTTGCAAAAATGTGAACTGCTGCGTCTGTGTGTAGATGAGAGAAGCAAAGTGTGTGTGTGTTGTGCACACGCTACATCATGGCCAAGCATGCGCCCTTAAAATAACATCTGAATAACATGCGCACTGACTTTAGACGAGGTTTCTCCTGGTCAGTGGAGGAATTGTTTTCTGAAACTGCAAAATAGCAGCAGGGTGCTGGGAGAAAAACACTGACATTCTGGATTCGGACGGGAATAAAATCACAGACTAACCCAGTAAACGATGATAATACCGTACGACCCCATGAGAAACAGTTAGCGTCTGAATAGGGCTAAACTGACAGTGCTTTCACCGGCCTTTGAAAGGCTCCGCCGGCGCCGTCTTTCACTTAGCACAACTATCCGCTGTATCGCTGCCATAGTTTGAGCAATCATTCACAATCATTCCCTTTAAATAGACTCCCAAGCCTTCACTGCCTCATGGTTTGCCAGCTGATGTACCTCTGGTTAATATAATTAAAAAGCCAACAACAATCAGTGTAATTACAATTTTATCCTGTGCATGAAAGCACTTGAATTAGCCTAATTGAACACTGGATGTATTAACTACAATTATATTCTATACTGAGATGTAAAGATGTGTTCTGCAGTGGTGGCCTCCTGCTAACAGCGATGAGAGTCCAGACCATCCGAGCGTATGACTTACAGAAGGTAAACTTAACTACCAATGTTTCGGGAAACGCGTATTAACGATACGGGACAGCTTAAGGAGTAACTTCAGGACGACAGCGCTCAGAAGGTTTCGGGAAACGCAGCCCAGAACTGTATCATGAGTGCTGCTGAAATGGAGATTTCTGAGTCTGATTTCAGACTGATATGTGTTGTAAGTGAGTAATTGAGTGTTGTAAGTGCGATACATTCTGAAACTAACATAACGTGTAATAAACATTTCTGAAATACAGTCTCTGATAACAGATCACTCTAAACTGTACTGTGGACTTTTCTGTAAAGCTGCTTTGAAACGATGTATTCTGAAAAGTGCTATACAAATAAATATGAATTGAATTGAATTGCATAAATTAAACACTTAAATGTGTATTTTTGTATGTTTTCTTTTCACTACTCTGAAACAACATGTTATGAAAAGCCAAATCGCCCAAAATCTCACAAATCTGACCGGTGCATGAAAACCCATGTCTTTGCCTGCAGTGTTTAGTCATAATCATGTAGTAATGTGACTGTACCCGTGTCTCCGGGGGGCCCTGGGTATCCCGGTCTGCTCTCTCCTTTACTGCCCTTAAACCCCTGAGGGCCCGTGTCCCCTAAAACAGTAACAAACATATTATGCAATTAAAATACAAACCCAAAGCCAAAGTCATTTAGATGATTTGGGCGTGGTATAGCCGGAGATCTCGTCACCTTTGACCCCTGGCGGCCCCTGGAGCCCCGGGGGCCCTGAGTATCCCTGAGCCCCGTGTCTGCCGGGATAACCTGGGGACCCGCTGGAGCCCTTGGGCCCTGGAGGCCCGGGGTGTCCCGGGGGCCCTTTAATGCTCTCGCAGGGCTCACAGCGCTGAGGGCCCATCGTCTGCAGGAGCCGGGCCAGCTCGACTGAGGAACACACACATGCTTTACTGAGGGGACGTCTCACTTCTACTGTGAACACTTGATCTCATCCAAAGAAAAGGCCTTTAAAGTCGGCATCTATCTATATTCATATGCATCTTATTGGACTGTAAGTGATTCATGCACGCATGTTTTGTTTTATAAAGCAAAAATAAATAAAAAATGATTTGTCATAAATCTGACATTAAAAGGTCGAAATTATGGAAGAAAAGGTCAATTATGACATACTAAAATGAAATTATGACTTAAAGTCATTGACATTAAAAAGTTGAAGTGAAAAAAACAACATAAAAAAGGTCAAAATGATGAATTTTATCTAAAAATAGTTAATAGTTTTAACTTTTTATGCCAACATTTGACTTTTTATTTCATAATTATGACTTAGCACGTCAATTTCGAATTTTCAACCTCATAATTATGACTTACTTGGCATGTCATAATGTCGACTTTTTATCTCATACTTATGACTTAGCATATCATAATTACGATTTACCAAAGCATGGTTATTTCTTCCTCATGTTGCTGAGGTGGCTGACCTCTTTAATTCAAAGAAAACTGTACAAACGGTGATAGCTCAGCAAGTCTCCGTAACAAAAACTCCTTTCCAGTGAACTTTTCTTTTATCTACCAGCTTTAATTGTACGCTCTTCCCACACCAGCTGAGAGAGAGAAAGGAGAGAAGAACGACCTTGACGAAGGTCAGATACTCACTCCTCAGAACGTCTCCGCAGAGCTTCATTAAATGCTCCTCTGAGGGAGGCTTGCCCTGAAACACACATCCACACACTCGTTAAAAACACACACCGCTTTCAAAGAACCTCAGTTACGCAGTCTTGACCCGAGGCCGTCTTGAAATGATGCGTTCTGACATCATCGCCTCGGCCCGAGGTGTGTTTAGCATCTGTTTATTTCTTACGAAAGGAAATATCTGGTGGCTATAACAAAGATTTTAATTGCTATAGTTGTGAGAAAAGTAGGAACACTCACAGGCTTCCCTGGAAATCCCGGAGCGCCGGGTTGTCCCGGAAAACCGTCCTGTCCCGGGAATCCTCTCGCTCCGATCACACCGATGTGACCCACGTCTCCCTTCGGCCCGTCGTGACCTCTGACCCCGGTCTCGCCCACCGAACCTTTCTGGTGGATTAATCACATGATCGACACGTGTATCAGCGTATAGAGCCACGCATTCCTGCATGTATATTCGTCATGAGTGAGATTACTGCATTAACAATAGAGTCACGATTCATCAAATTACAATCATAATCATGATGTGGCCTTGCTGCATATTAAATCAACGTATAGTTGAAATGCATTGCACTGATTATAACCGGATCGCCACTTCATTATTCATCATTTCTATGTTTCTGTGCAGGATTATACTATATTGTACAATATAATTTGAATAAAAATAGATGAATAAATTTTTTTATTACTGTAGTATAATATACAGTGTTATTTTAGAGTTATTTTGTAATAATTTTCAGTTTTTTTATTTCATTTTAAAGTAAATTCGGTAACACTTTATAATAACGTTCAGTTGTAAGTCATCTATAAGTGGTTAGTTAATGATGAGTTAATCATTTACAGAACATTCATAAATGATTAGCAAGTGATATACTAACATTTTATGTATGTTTTGTAAATTCTGTTACAAGTCATTTACAAGTGATTAATAAATGATTAACTAATTATTTACGAAACATGACTATGCGTTCATAAATGATTAATAAGTGATATGTTAAAGGGGTGGTTTACTGCCTTTTTTCTTTGCTTGATTGTGTTTATGGGCTGCAATATAACATGTCTTCGTGTTTCGTTTGTTAAAAAACGCCTTATTTTTCATAAATTTCACCTTTACTGTAAGCCGCTTCCTCCTCTGTCATTTGAACGACCGGTTGACTTCCTTAGTCTATGAAACCACTCCCTCAGAAACAGGCAATGAGCTCAGATTGGTTAGTTCGGCCGGTGTGTTGTAATTGGCTAAACTGCGTCCGGAATCTTCACGCCCATTACCCGGTCAAATGTAATGGTGTCAATATTGCCTCGTCAGTTTGAGCCAGAATCAGAGCCAGAGAGCGGTGATAAAGAGAGTCAAGCAGAACCTCCGCAAACACGGCTCTTACTAAACGTTTCTGAATGGTAATTTTTTTTTATTATTATTATTTTCTCAAAGAATTTCCATACGCTGTTACTTGAAAATGCTACTGTTTGTTAGCTTTTGAGATACGCTTTCCCCCTGATTAAACATTTAATATAACTGAATACATGACTGAGTAATACCGTTTTTTAATTGATAGAATGAACAACCGTTTAACTATTCACAAAACTTACCGGTAGTTTACTCAGTTTGTCGTTTTCTTACATGATAACAGCAGCTGAAGTTTGCTGTTGCGATGATTTTTTGAAGTTTGTACACGTTTCTTATACACACAAAATAACATCGAACTAACTAGCTACTATAACCAAACAGCTTTGGCATTGGTTTGCGTTCTTGATCAAATAAAAAAATTACGTCATAAAGTATACATGGAAAATACGTTTACAAAATTTCTACATATTACAAATTCGGGTCCAAAATGTTTATACGCATCTGTCATATACTAAAGCCAGCGCTGGCATTTTTTTACATCCTTGATAAAACTAAAACATTACGTCTTAAATTATACAGGCAAATACATTTAAAATGATTAAATCTTACTTGCAGGTTGTGGCCTCTGGTTTTATAGCTGTAACTGCTTCATGTTGGAGTAATAGTTTCTTGTTGAATCCGACATTGAACTCGTGTAGATTCTGGAAGCTGTCTTCCGTAAAATGCGCAGCACAGAGAGCTAAACTACGATTGTAATTGTCAGGAACATAATCAAACTTAAATTTTAACCATTGTTGACGAACTACAGCGTCTGTAGGAAGCCTGAACACAGAAGACCTGACAGCTACAGCTCTCTCCACTATAACTCCTCCTCTTCGACAGCAGAACATGTTCCGGAGGGAGGGTTGATGTAAATGTATGGGTTAGTTACGTATAAAACCCGGGAAGTATCTCGTTGTAGTCCCATTCGAGTCGTTTTTGTAGGCATTAAACTTCCTGATTTTTAAAAGACAATATCTCCGCTTACGTTGAACTTTCAGCGCAGCAACTTTGCAGATACTGTTCATGCACCAACAGCAACATTACACAGTATTTAAAATGAAAAAAGTGAAATAGCAATCAACCACCCCTTTAATGATTGTATGTATGTTTTGTAGATTCAGTTATAAGTAATTTACAATTGATTAGTAAATGATTAACTAATCATTTACAAAACATGAATATGCGTTTCATAAATGTTATAATAAATAATGTTTTTTTTTTTGTATGTATATAGCAATTAGAGAGTGCTGAAAGTGTTGTAAATGCCTTGAATAGATCATTTATAACAGGTAAGTGTCACACATTTACAAGTGATGAATAGTTTACACTTTAGATTAGGGGATGCAGAAAGTGTTGTAAATGATTTATTCATGCATTTACACATCTATAACACGTCTTTAACCACTGTGCACCTGATGTGAGCAAAACATACAAAAATTTTTTTACATCATTTATTAAACATTTATGAAACGCATAGTCATGATTTGTAAATGATTAGTTAATCATTAACTAATCAATTGTAAATGACTTATAACTGAATCTACAAAACATACATAAAATAATTAACATATCACTTATTAATCATTTATGAATGCATAGTCATGTTTCATAAATGATTATTTAATCATTTACTAATCACTTGTAAATGACTTGTAACTAAATTTACAAAACATACATAAAATGGTAGTATATCACTTACTAATCATTTATGAATGTTTTGTAAATGATTAGTTCATCATTAACTAAAGACTTATTAATGACTTACAACTGAACGTTATTATAAAGTGTTACCGTAAATTCGTTATGTATTTTTGTCATTTTTATTAGTGTGTGTATATATTATATATTATTATTATATATATTAATCGTATATATATATATATATATATATATATATATATATATATATATATATATATATATATATATATATATATATATATATATATACATATATATCTTTATATTCAGTTTTGTTTTAGTAAGTTTAGTATTTTTTTACTAAATGCAATTATTTTACGTTTTTGTATCTAATATTTATATTTTATCAGTTAATGAGAAGTCATTTTAATAGTTTTACAGAAAACACTTCCCATTAGTTAACATTTTTAACAGTGACTGATATTAACTAACAATGAACAATTCATTAGTTACAGTATTTATGAATCTTTCTTTATATTAGTTAGTAAAAATACAACTGTCCATTGTTAGTCCATTACATAATATGAACAGATACAACATTATTACATTTGACTTTAATGAAGTATAAGTACATGTTGAAAGTGACATTAGCAAAGATTAATAAATGCTTTAGAATTATTTTGTATTGTTAGTTGGTGTTAAATATTAATGCAAACATCCTGATGTAAAGTAGCTTCAGTTTTAGTTCCTCAACGTTCAAGGAGACTGAAAAACAATCAGGAAGCGTGTTGTTGTTAAGCAGGAATATGAAGTGTTAAAGATTAAATCACAATATTTGTCCACATAATCAAACGGTGCAGCTCTAGTGTGGAGTAAACACAGAGCGGACATATTTAATACACCTCTCTGGAGGAAAAATGCATTCTGTTAAAGTGATTTGCATTTACGTCTGGAAACTGATTTGCCCACAAGCATGAAATAATAAACACGCAGGAACTGGAGTTTCCACAGGCCAGCGCTGGAGCAGAGCTGAAGCGGGCAGAGGAAATGCTTTGAGAAGCGGATCATGGTCCTGGTGGTGTAACCTACGCAGGAATGGGTTAATGGGACTGAAGTGTGTAATTCTACAAACCTCTCCTTTGCTTCCCGTCGGCCCGACTGCACCCTGTTCAGAAAGAGGAAACGCTATGATCAAATGAAGGAAGAGACTGCATCACGCTGACTGAAGTTTGACACGTCTTAAAGAAGAGTGTTTCAGACTGCAATACTCGCTCGCAGTGTAATTATACACTAAAGTACTGAGCAATACTAATTAACTACATGCACTTACTATAGGGTTAGGGTGAGGATGAGTGTTTGGTTTAGGGTTAAATGCATTATTACTACAGTAACTACATGTAACATGTCGTTAGCCTCATAGCATAATTGCCTAAGTAATATTTTTTTTAAAGGACTTAGGCAATTATGCTATGAGGCTAACGATGTGTAATAATGACACTGTAAAATAAAGTGTTACCCACTTCTGTCTACAAGCTCACACAAGCAGTGAAGAAGCTCAACATACACACTCCTAACACATCTACATCTTCTCAACTTCATCCAATCAAGACTTCTAGAAGCACATCATTATAAAGCACAACAGATATTGCTCTGTTTGTAGATATACGTTTTATAATCAGTTCTATATTCCCTCTTAAATGGCTTTGATGTTGTATATATCATGGCCCTCTATAATGTTATTTTAGAATGATGATTCATAACTCATGTTTGCGTCTGTCATTGTTCTCTGAAACAAACGGTTTGTGAGTCAATGTCTGTGGCTAAAGTTTTTACCCAGAAATCAGGAGTGTCTTCTTGCTAATTCTAGAATGATTCAACAGGATAAAATAATCTGAATGTGGCAATTCAGTTTAAGAGTCAGAGGTCACTCTTACATAGAGTTCCTTCGGGCGCTTCGTATGAAGAACCTTTCAGTGCTTCCCAAAACGGGATCATTTTATGGATTTAGTTTTAATGAATTCATTTTATAATCATTTCTTTTTCATTTTGATTATATTTTATGAATTAAACAGCTTGCAAACACACTAGAATGTGAACATGCAATTGTTTAAAACATTTCTCCTTATATAAAACATTTGTGCAACATGTATTCATTATTTCAGTGAGCTCATTGTTTCTGCCTTAAATTATTATATTGTTTAAATTAATACATTTTTAGCAAACTGTGATTTGTGTATTTCTGAAATGCATAACTCAGACAGTCTTCTCTGATTACAGATCACTGTAAACTGTAATGTGGAAAGCGCTATTCTAATAAATGTGAACTGAACTGTATAGAACCCCATTGAACTTGTTTTTCTAAGAGTGTACAAATGAATGTAATTATTAAACTTCCAGCTGAAGCCATCATTTAATGACTTTATCATTCAGAATTGTATATGAAATGAGGTTGCAAGCAGAAATATAATGCAAATATGAATGGAATGAAATCAAAGAAATGCACCTGCTATAAGTGTACTTTTTAATAATTCACTTCATTGTTTTGGTGATGTAATATGTATTGTGTATTGTATTTATTATTCTGAAATATTTCCAGAAAGGTTTATGATGTAATTATCTATATTGCAAAACATCCTCTGCTGTTTGAATTCATTTGAACTTCTATACGGTTCTATAAGTGAATAAGTTCTGTAAGTTCTATAAGGTTCTATGAGTTCTATAAGTTCTATAAGTTCTATAAAGTTCTATAAGGTTCTATGAGTTCTATAAGGTTCTATAAGTTCTATAAAGTTCTATAAGGTTCTACAAGTTCTATAAGGTTCTATAAGTTATATAAGTTCTATAAAGTTCTATAAGGTTCTATATGTTCTATAAGGTTCTATAAGTTCTATAAAGTTCTATAAGGTTCTACAAGTTCTATAAGGTTCTATAAGTTATATAAGTTCTATAAAGTTCTATAAGGTTCTATAAGTTCTATAAGGTTCTATAAGGTTCTATAAGTTCTATAAGTTCTATAAAGTTCTATAAGGTTCTATACGTTCTATAAGGTTCTATAAGTTCTATAAAGTTCTATAAGGTTCTATAAGGTTCTATAAGTTCTATAAGTTGTATAAAGTTCTATAAGGTTCGATAAGTTTCTATAAGTTCTATAAAGTTCTATAAGGTTCTATAAGTTCTATAAGGTTCTATATGTTCTATATGTTCTATAAGGTTCTATAAGGTTGTATAAGTTCTATAAGGTTCTATAATGTTCTATAAGGTTCTATAAGTTCTATAAGGTTCTATGAGTTCTATAAGGTTCTATAAGTTCTATAAAGTTCTATAAGGTTCTACAAGTTCTATAAGGTTCTATAAGTTATATAAGTTCTATAAAGTTCTATAAGGTTCTATATGTTCTATAAGGTTCTATAAGGTTGTATAAGTTCTATAAGGTTCTATAATGTTCTATAAGGTTCTATAAGTTATATGAGGTTCTATAAGTTCTATAAGGTTCTATAAGGTTCTATAAGTTCTATAAGGTTCTATAAGTTCTATAAGTTCTATAAAGTTCTATAAGGTTCTATACGTTCTATAAGGTTCTATAAGTTCTATAAAGTTATATAAGGTTCTATAAGGTTCTATAAGTTCTATAAGTTGTATAAAGTTCTATAAGGTTCGATAAGTTTCTATAAGTTCTATAAAGTTCTATAAGGTTCTATAAGTTCTATAAGGTTCTATATGTTCTATAAGGTTCTATAAGGTTGTATAAGTTCTATAAGGTTCTATAATGTTCTATAAGGTTCTATAAGTTATATGAGGTTCTATAAGTTCTATAAGGTTGTATAAGTTCTATAAGTTCTATAAGGTTGTATAAGTGCAGTGCAGGGCTATAAGAGGTGGCGCCCCCTGGTGGATGAAGGTATTTCAACACTTACTGAAAAGCCAGGAATCCCAGGAAAGCCTTTGCTGCCTTTTTCCCCCTGTGAATAAGAGCGGGTCTGTGTTAGCAGGGGTCTCCATCTCTGAAAGGTTATATTAGCATTCAAAATCAACGGGTGGTTCTTATAACCTTTACAAGACTGTGTCACATCCCGTTTACTGACAGAGACTGAGCTAACCACACTTAGGGTGATGTTCCCTACGGAGATTATTATGGTAAAGTACACAAATTACACTGCAGCTGCAAGCAAAGATATAAGCCTAATGTATTATATTATATTTGATACGCACAATCTTAGGGCTTTTAAATGATCAACTTTGCTGTCACACTCAGTCCAGTCCTTCTGTGTGTGACTGAGAGTGAGTGTGTTAGTGTAACTGTACAAGCGTCCTTCAGCTCGAGCTCCACGAGTCTTTCTGCTGTCAGATCTGACATGAGTTTATCAAGGAAACGTGAGAATAACTTTGATATTGTTAGTAATATTTCAGCTGGACTGAAGCAGCTTTACTGGATTATCCAGACATCATTTATTAGAAAAATCATGAGTATCAAATATGATCATCAGGCTTTTGATGAAGGTTTATTAGTTCATCTCTCGATCATCATTGTATTGCATTGCATTATATGATTTATACAGAGCTTTGATCATAAATCAGCATTTAATGAGCATTTAAATATCATCTTACTAAGGCATATTTTTGGCAGATATTGAGACTTACTGTATATGCATTTTATGTAAGTATCTGCTTTGCTTTACTATTTGCTGAATTTCCTCTTAACCTAACAGGGTTTTAAAGTGATAAAGTTAAACGTTTCCACCAAATATCCCCACTAAATCTATTATTATGCTTTGAAAACATCAAGGTTAGAGATTAATCTGAATTTGTGTTGAAACCAAACCCACACCTTTGATATCTCACAAACAGCATTAGTGCAAAAGCACTTTTTAAAAAGTGCAGGAACTGTCGAGGGATCTGTACCTGAATGCCCTTGGGTGCCGATTGTCCTCTCTCTCCCTGAAAGACAGAAATATCAGCTTACTTTAGCTCTCAGCAACAGGAGAATAGTGTCAAAAACTGAATTAAATGATCTGAAAAGCCTGCATATCAAACATATATGCAATCATTAGCAGAAACTTTATCCAAAGTGACTTACTGTACATTAGATTTGCACTGCCACCTCTCATGCGCAACTTAATACTGCATATATGAATATGCATGTAAAACATATTAAATGGTAGCTGGTTTCTTGCTAATCATTAGCTGGATCAAACTGGTTTAAGTGGATGACCAGAGCTGGAAAAAACAGATCATACCGGTTTAAACTAGTTCAGCTGAACAAGGTAGCAAGAGATTGTTTACCACGTCCTAAAGCACAGTAACCACATTATATATATACATAATATATATACTAAATATTGTTCGAACTTCTATGAAATATTGGACTGAAAGACTATCCTAAACTCTGTGAGTAATGCACATTAAATGAGCCGTCTCATGGACTCTCCTCTTATGAACTCCTACCGTCTGGAAGATATGGAAGCTTGTTTCCGCCACAAAATAAAACATTTTAAAAGATAATTGCGACTTTTTATCTCGCAATTCTGACTTTATTTCTCAGAATTGCGAGATATAAAGTCAGAATTGCGTGAAATAAAGTCAGAATTGCGTGTTATAAAGTCAGAATTGCGTGATATAAAGTCAGAATTGCGTGTTATAAAGTCAGAATTGCGTGAAATAAAGTCAGAATTGCGTGTTATAAAGTCAGAATTGCGTGATATAAAGTCAGAATTGCATGTTATAAAGTCAGAATTGCGAGATATAAAGTCAGAATTGCGAGATATAAAGTCAGAATTGCGAGATATAAAGTCAGAATTGCGTGAAAGAAAGTCAGAATTGCGAGATATAAAGTCAGAATTGCGAGATATAAAGTCAGAATTGCGAGATATAATGTCAAGTGCCCTCACTTTTGTGAGGTTTAACCCTGCAGTTTACCCCACTTGAAAGGGTGTGCTTGCCTCTGAAGGTTTGGACTGGATTTTACTCAATGACCAGGAATCAATTCTTTCTTTTCTTTCTTTTATTTGAAAGTTGTCGTGGTCAAAAGCAGGTAAAAAACCTTAAACACAAACACAAGTGGGTCAAGAAAAATACAACAAGTCCAAGTAACCATAATAAAGCATCATAACACAGGATCAAATACTTAACTTTAAACACTAAAAATTAGTCTTGACAATAAGTAAAAAGGAAACCCCATATCTTAAGCATCCAAATAAATTAAAGACACATTGAAGACAATTTGAAGCACTACTCAAATGATTTTAACCTTAAACTCTATCAGCTTTAACCTCCTATAAATACACAATCCCACACTTTCAACTTTTCCCCTTTTAAAATCTTTACAATACATTACTTTTAACTATACTTTTAAACACTTCATGATGTTAAATGTATAACATTTTAGCTTACAATTCAAGCACATGATTTTCCTTCTTTTTTAAATACACACATTTTTCCCCAAGTATAACTATATGATTCACTTAAATGTTAAAATCCACCACACTGCACACGAATGCTCACCGACTCCTTCCTTGTTCAAACAAGCTTTAGTCCTGCAGTATCATTTCCAGGCCCAGTTTCTCCACACATCTTCCCAGTCTGCTTACCATGCTGTGAGTGAATTCCCCTAATCACCAGATTCTTCCCACCTGGTGGCTAACTAGCTGTCTGCAGCTGGGAGCCACACCCAGTACCAAAGCACCTAGGCTGAAGGGGTGTGGTCTGCAGCTCAGCTCAACACCTCCCACTCGATCTTCCCACGGAAACCGCTGGAAAGATCGCACACAGTGACCCAGTAGTCAGAGATTCCCTCCTGTGCTCCCTGCCTGCTCCTCCACTGGCAGTAGGACCACCAACCGCCGGACGTCCCGGTGAAGAATTGCGGACTGAAGGTCCCTCCGAATGCTGGAGACGCGATGCTTGGATGCAGGATACTTGGATGCTGATGTTGCAGGCCTCACCTCCGGAATACAGGAGCTTGCCACAACTCTAATTTTCACATCCCGTACAATGTTTCTGGAGTCAGGGTTGACACTGATGACTCTTCCAAGCTTAAAGTGGCCCCTCAATGCATTCTGATCGCAGAGCCAAACAATATCTCCAATTGCGACATTCCTCTGTACAGTGTGCCACTTACTTCTCACAAAAAGATTAGGACCAGCAAGTTGGCTCCAGGACCTCCAGAATTTGTTGACCTGGTGCTGCATTTCCTGGAGTCTTTTATAGGGATAGCTTGTGAAATCAAATGTTTTCCAGTCACCACTTGATGATGCTCGTCCAAGCAGGAGTGTATTGGGCGTGATGTACTGCACTGTATCTTCAAGGCTCTGCACCCTGGCATCAATGGGCCGCTCATTTGCCAGATTAGCGGCGAGCTGAAGCGTCGTCTGAAGCTCGCTGAAACGGAGCCCTGACTCTCTTCCCAGACTCTGGAACGCCTTCTTCACAATCCGAACAGCTGCTTCAGCAGAGCCATTCCGATGAGGTGAATCAGCTGGCATAATTTCCCAGTGCCAGTCAGTTCCATTTTGAGCTGAAGTATCCTCCACAGCAGACCTATCCAGGCTGTCCAGGAACTGATACAACTCCTTCAGAACAGACTTGGCACCAACAAAATTTGTCCCTGGATCAGACCATATCTTCTTAGGGTGGCCTCTGATTGCTGTGAACCTCTGATAAGCCATCAGGAAGCTTTCAGTTGACATTGTGTTGGCGAGCTCCGTGTGGATTGCTCTGCTGACCATGCAGCAAAATACGACTCCCCAGACTTTCATTGTGACTCTTTTCCTGACATCATCTTTGACCTGATAGGGTCCAAACAGGTCAACTGCTGTGAACTCAAATGGAGATGCTGGCCTGGTTCTCTCTTGAGGCAGATCACCCATCACTTGCTGACATCTTCTCACTCTGGCTTTCTTGCAGACCACACAATTTTCAATGACTTTTCGAGCAATTATTCGCCCCTTGATGACCCATGCTCTCTTTCTCACCTTCAATAGAGTCGCAGCCACACCCTCGTGACCCTTGCTGTGAGCTTCCTGAACCAGCAATGTTGAGACCCAGGCACTGCAAGGTAAGAGGGGTACACCAACTCTGTCTTCATTAAAGGCTTGGACTCGCCCACCACAAACCAGTAACCCAGTTTCTTCTTCTTTGAAGACTACCAGCCGGTCTATTGTGGTTGCTGGAAAGGTCACCCCCTCTTGTGTGGCAAGAAAAAGATCTCTTAAAGCATCTTGGCGCTCTGTCGTGGTGATGACCCCAGTTGACGAAACCGCCTCCCACTTTGGAGCTCCCAGGATCTTACTTTTAGCTGCAAAGCATTTTGCTGCCCTCCAGACCCAGGCGATCATCTTGATCAGGTGAGTGAGGTTGCTGAACCGTCTTTCATCCACCAGGTTTCGGACAGCAGCACCAGCAGGTGGCCTTCGATTCTCCAGGTCGGGTGGCTCCTTCTTCACCTGAGCTCTTGTGAGCGCCGCAGCAAATGATTTCTTCTGCATCCTTCCAACACTCTCTCTGGCAGTTGCTGATACATCCTTTGCAGACTTAATCGGCCACTTCTCAGCTGGTAGACTCAGGAATTTTGGTCCTTGCTGCCATGGTGAATTTTCAGCCAACTCCTTTGGGCCAGCCCCACGAGTAATGATGTCAGCGATGTTCAGAGGTCCAGGAATCCACCACCAATCCTGAAGTTGTGTGCTGCTTTGGATTTCTCCAATCCTGTTGGCAAAAAAGGTCTGGAAGCCATAGCTCTCACGTTGAATTGAACAAAGTACTGTTTGGCTATCAACAAAGTGGTACCACTGCTTGACTGGAATTCGCCCATGTTGTTCAAAGTACCTCTTTAACCGGGCGGCGAATACTGCTCCACATAGCTCTGCCTTGACCGCTTCCCCCTTATGGTCTAGGGGAGCCAGCTTAGCTTTGGACTCCACCAGCCTCACCGTCGGACCTTGGTCACAGTCCCACCGCAAATACAGGACGGCACCATAAGCATGCTCGCTGCCATCAGAAAAGGTAATTGCATCAGGCTCAGCTGGCACGCTCACTGGTGTCAGGGCTCTAGGGAACTTGACTTTGCTCAGCTCAGCATATTCTTCAAAAAGCCTGATGGCATCTTCTCTAAGCTTTTCTGATAGTGCAAGGTCCCAAGTGTCTCTGACGGTGCTACATTTGGGTTTGGCCTCTTGAAATGCTCTCCGAACCAAAATGGCTCCTTTCTGCTTTACAGGTGTCGTCAGACCAACTGGGTCATACAGCCCAGAAACTTGACTAAGCAACTCTCGTCGTGTTAGTGGGTCTGGCGTTTGAGCTCTCACCTCTTCCAGTTGAAGGACTTGGCCAAGTCTCATTTTCCTCTTCCTCTTTGAGAAGTTTATCCCGACCATAACATGAAGCTTGTCATCCTCCAGGGTGTAGCCGAGGCCAAGAGCTTTGTTGTCCTCCTCCTTGAGCTGATTTGGCAGGATTACAGTCTTTGGAGTAGCCTCCTGCTCCTGTTTTCCAACAAACTCCCTCCTACTTTCACCAGAAAAGACCCATGGCTTCAACTTGAACCCTCCTGCTCCCAGGATCTGCTCCACATTTTCTGTAATGACTTTGAGCTTGTCCAAGTCGTTATGAGAGGTCAAGATATCGTCGACATAGCTGTCCTCCTCTAGCACTCGACGCTCTTCCTCAAGATGGCTAAACTGGGGGAGATTCGCTGTCTCCCTCATGGCGAGTTGAGCGATACAGCCTGCTGGCTTGTCGCCAATGTTAACTCTTGTGACTGCATATTCGCCCAGTTCCTCCTCTTCAGAATCACGCCACAGAAACCTATGCAAATGCACCTCCCGATCTTCAAGCCACACTGAATTGTACATCTTCCTTATATCTCCCAAAGCCGCAAAACCTCCCCTCCGGAACCTGAGAAGCACAGCACGAATAGAATTGAGGACGTCAGGGCCCTTTAACAGGAGGTCATTCAGACTCACCCCTCTGCACTTCTGACTACTGTTCCAGACCAGTCTCACTGGAGTTGTGACGGAGTGTGGGTTGGGTGCGATGAGGTGGCTAATGTACCACACTGGGCCAGTCCATGTCTGAAGGATGTCTTTAGACAACTTCATTGCGGCCCGGCGCTCGACCATCTCGTGAACTTGAGCAGCATAGGCAGCCTTCCACTCTGGCTCCCTGGTCAGCTGCCTCTCAGTCCTGAAGAATGTTGCCTCAACTGCACTCCTGTTGCTTGGTAATGTGGCTGGATCTTCTACCCAGGGGTACTTGGCATGCCAGTGAGGCCTCTCACTGTGCTCATCAGCAGCTACATATGTGAGCCCATTCTTTACCACCTCCAGCTCCCTTTCTTCAGCGAGGGTCATTTCCTTGCCGCCTGGCTGGCAGTTTCCACAGCGACAACCCCCACATTTCGGGATGCAGCCAGCACCGATACTATCCCATTTCCACCACTCGAGGAAGCTGGATGTAGTAGTTACACAACTGAATCCCTGAGGTTGCTGGCTTTGTTGACGATGAATGGGGACCACACAGGTGTGTTCTTCATACTTTACAGCAGCAGTTCTCATAGACCTTGCAAAATGCGTTCTCGATGTGTGGGCTGATACAGTTACCGCCTCAAACAACTCAGGATGGGTGCCAGCAACTGTCTTTCCCATTGGTCCGTCCCACAGCACAAGGTCCCCCACTGTGCGGATTTTCTGTGGAGCCAGCTGGCCTTCCTTGTGACTTACAAGGAGGTGGATCTCCCTTGGCCTTGCCAGGTCGCTGCGTGGAATATCTGGGAAGAACTCTTGCAGTTTTTTAGCTGACACATGTCTTTGAATGTCTGCAATGCGGTCTAAGCCATAGCAAACCAGCTGGTGGGATCTGAGAGTGCCTCTTAAGGTGTTGACCCGAATTTTCAGGAGGTACCGCTTTGTCTTAACGAAGACTTTCATGCCTCCTACACCATGGACTACAAGCGTGATGTCTTCACTTCTAAGATTGAGCCGACCTGCTGCCTCATGGGTGATATAATTAGTATCGGAAGCTAGGTCGATAAGAGTCCCAATTTTCTGCCCAGCATTGGCTGTTACCTCCAACAACATCATGATGACAGGCCACTCCGCCAGGCCACTCTCTACCAGAAGACTTGAATGACTCTTTGCAATATGGGAGGTGCTCGCTGCTGTGTTGCAGAATGCGTCCCGGCATTGTTGGGCTAATTCAGGTGAGAGTTTTCTGACGAATTCCTCCTGGGCCTCGGTGTAATTCCTCCAGCTCTCACCTCCCACTGTGCTGTTTTTTCTCCTCCTCTGAGCCGTACTGTCTCTGGATGCCTCAGCTCTGGGACACAGATAGTAGTGATGGTCTGTGGCTCTCTGCTCTCTACAATCGGGATTTCTGCACAGAAACAAAGTTTTGCAGTGATTACCCTCGTCATGGACCTCCAGACATTTCCAGCAGGCTCCCAGCTTCCGCACTGCGTCCTTTTTCTCTGTGAGCTTGAGCACACGGAACCTTTTGCAGAAGTACAGCTTCTTTTTATGCTTGATGTCCCCACAGACGACACATCCTGAGAGATTGCTACTTGACTGGTTTGAGGCTCTGGTTCTAGCTTGCCTTTGCTCAGGTCGGTTTTCTTTCCTCAGCGGCTCTTCATCCCTCAATTGATCCAGCTGTTCGTAGATGCTCTCTTGACTCTTGAGAAAGGCCAAAAGATAGTCGAAGCGCTTCTCTGGGTCAGTACTGCTTCTCTCAGCTGCATAGAGAAGCCACTCTTTCTTCAGTGCATCCGGAAGCTTACCTTCAATTGACTTTGTCACCAGAGGGTTCTTTAAAGCGCCAGTGTCACCGAGGTCACTCAGGTCTTCAAGGGCCTTCTCCACAGCTTGGATGAGCTCAACAATTTTCTTGGGCTGGTGACCTTTGGCAGCTGGAAGTCTCTGGAGCTCCTCTACTATTTCAATAGCGATCGCTGTTTGGCTTCCAAACCGGTTCTCTAGGACACGAAAAATGTCGTCCGCTGTGTTGTAAGTCATCAATCGAAGATCTCTCATTACTTTCTCATCCAAGCTGTCAAGAAGCTGGAACTTTTTGACTTCTTTTGAACCAGTGGGTTCCCCTTGTCTCTGGAGGGCCTCCCAGTCCCTTTTCCAGCGATGAAAGTCTCGCCTGATGCCAGTAAACTTGGGTAGGGAAGTAGGCTTCAGTCTAATGGCTGCTGTTGGATAGCTGATAGAAGCTGCACTCACGACTCTTTCGGCGTCTTCTTCAGCTTTTGCTTGAATGAACTCTGCTTTTCTTGACATTAACTTGGGGATGATCTGCTCAAGATCTCTGACCCGCAGCTGGAAATCTTTCTGTTCAGCAGGAGGAGCCCAACACTTCCACTGTGTGTGCAGTTCTTTTGCCCTCTTAACCAGTTTTTCCATGTAATCAAACATAAAGTCAAAAGCCTCTTTATTCCCACCAGGTCCAAAGGACGTCACACTCTCTACTTTATCCTCCGCAGCCTTTACTGCCATCGTCAATTCCTCTTCTCCAAAGTTGGCCCAGAGTGTCTTTTGGATAAGCTCCTTGAGCTCGTTCAGTCTCATCTCACACTCACTTGCAGTTTTCCCAATATCGGCTTTTTGCTGCTCATTCAACATGGGAACTTCTTCGGAATCCGTATCCAGCTCTGCCTCTACAAGGTACTGGGCCTCTACGTCATCGTTGGCTTCCATAACCTTGTTGGCCTCAATTATGAGCTTTTTGAAACTGTCCCTGAGCTCCTCTTCAGGTGTGATGGCATGCATCCGGACTACGTTGTTAGCCAGCCGTGAGAATTGCCGCTTTGCGGATGTCCTATTGACTTTAAGCTGCTCCAGTGTCTTTGAGTCAGCCATCTTCTTTTCAGCAGGATTGGGTGAGATGATTTCCCGTTTTATCAGGCCTGGCTGGTTGCTGTTCAGGATTCTCTGTTCCAGTCTTCACAGCGGTTTTTTACTGTCAAGTGCCCTCACTTTTGTGAGGTTTAACCCTGCAGTTTACCCCACTTGAAAGGGTGTGCTTGCCTCTGAAGGTTTGGACTGGATTTTACTCAATGACCAGGAATCAATTCTTTCTTTTCTTTCTTTTATTTGAAAGTTGTCGTGGTCAAAAGCAGGTAAAAAACCTTAAACACAAACACAAGTGGGTCAAGAAAAATACAACAAGTCCAAGTAACCATAATAAAGCATCATAACACAGGATCAAATACTTAACTTTAAACACTAAAAATTAGTCTTGACAATAAGTAAAAAGGAAACCCCATATCTTAAGCATCCAAATAAATTAAAGACACATTGAAGACAATTTGAAGCACTACTCAAATGATTTTAACCTTAAACTCTATCAGCTTTAACCTCCTATAAATACACAATCCCACACTTTCAACTTTTCCCCTTTTAAAATCTTTACAATACATTACTTTTAACTATACTTTTAAACACTTCATGATGTTAAATGTATAACATTTTAGCTTACAATTCAAGCACATGATTTTCCTTCTTTTTTAAATACACACATTTTTCCCCAAGTATAACTATATGATTCACTTAAATGTTAAAATCCACCACACTGCACACGAATGCTCACCGACTCCTTCCTTGTTCAAACAAGCTTTAGTCCTGCAGTATCATTTCCAGGCCCAGTTTCTCCACACATCTTCCCAGTCTGCTTACCATGCTGTGAGTGAATTCCCCTAATCACCAGATTCTTCCCACCTGGTGGCTAACTAGCTGTCTGCAGCTGGGAGCCACACCCAGTACCAAAGCACCTAGGCTGAAGGGGTGTGGTCTGCAGCTCAGCTCAACATATAAAGTCAGAATTGCGTGAAATAAAGTCAGAATTGCATGTTATAAAGTCAGAATTGCGAGATATAAAGTCAGAATTGCGAGATATAAAGTCAGAATTGCATGAAATAAAATCAGAATTGCGAGATATAAAGTCAGAATTGCGTGTTATAAAGTCAGAATTGCGAGATATAAAGTCAGAATTGAGTGTTATAAAGTCAGAATTGCGTGTTATAAAGTCAGAATTGCGAGATATAAAGTCAGAATTGCGTGATATAAAGTCAGAATTGCGTGATATAAAGTCAGAATTGCGTGATATAAAGTCAGAATTGCGAGATATAAAGTCAGAATTGTGTGATACAAAGTCAGAATTGCGAGATATAAAGTCAGAATTGCGTGTTATAAAGTCAGAATTGCGAGATATAAAGTCAGAATTGCGTGATATAAAGTCAGAATTGCGAGATATAAAGTCAGAATTGCGAGATATAAAGTCAGAATTGCGAGATATAAAGTCAGAATTGCGTGATATAAAGTCAGAATTGCGTGATATAAAGTCAGAATTGCGTGATATAAAGTCAGAATTGCGTGTTATAAAGTCAGAATTGCGAGATATAAAGTCAGAATTGCGAGATATAAAGTCAGAATTGCGAGATATAAAGTCAGAATTGCGAGATATAAAGTCAGAATTGCGTGATATAAAGTCAGAATTGCGTGTTATAAAGTCAGAATTGCGAGATATAAAGTCAGAATTGTGAGATATAAAGTCAGAATTGCGAGATATAAAGTCAGAATTGCGAGATATAAAGTCAGAATTGCGTGATATAAAGTCAGAATTGTGAGACATAAAGTCAGAATTGCGAGATATAAAGTCAGAAATGCGTGTTATAAAGTCAGAATTGCGTGTTATAAAGTCAGAATTGCGTGATATAAAGTCAGAATTGTGAGATATAAAGTCAGAATTGCGTGATATAAAGTCAGAATTGTGAGATATAAAGTCAGAATTGCGTGTTATAAAGTCAGAATTGCGTGTTATAAAGTCAGAATTGCGTGATATAAAGTCAGAATTGCGTGTTATAAAGTCAGAATTGTGAGATATAAAGTCAGAATTGCGTGTTATAAAGTCAGAATTGCGAGATATAAAGTCAGAATTGCGAGATATAAAGTCAGAATTGCGAGATATAAAGTCAGAATTGCGTGATATAAAGTCAGAATTGCGTGATATAAAGTCAGAATTGCGTGTTATAAAGTCAGAATTGCGAGATATAAAGTCAGAATTGCGAGATATAAAGTCAGAATTGCGTGATATAAAGTCAGAATTGCGAGATATAAAGTCAGAATTGCGTGATATAAAGTCAGAATTGCGTGTTATAAAGTCAGAATTGCGAGATATAAAGTCAGAATTGCGAGATATAAAGTCAGAATTGCGAGATATAAGGTCAGAATTGCGTGATATAAAGTCAGAATTGCGTGTTATAAAGTCAGAATTGCGAGATATAAAGTCAGAATTGCGTGATATAAAGTCAGAATTGCGAGATATAAAGTCAGAATTGCGAGATATAAAGTCAGAATTGCGTGATATAAAGTCAGAATTGCGTGTTATAAAGTCAGAATTGCGAGATATAAAGTCAGAATTGCGAGATATAAAGTCAGAATTGCGAGATATAAAGTCAGAATTGCGAGATATAAAGTCAGAATTGCGTGATATAAAGTCAGTATTGCGTGTTATAAAGTCAGAATTGCGAGATATAAAGTCAGAATTGCGAGATATAAAGTCAGAATTGCGAGACATAAAGTCAGAATTGCGTGTTATAAAGTCAGAATTGCGAGATATAAAGTCAGAATTGCGAGATATAAAGTCAGAATTGCGTGTTATAAAGTCAGAATTGCGAGATATAAAGTCAGAATTGCGTGTTATAACGTCAGAATTGCGAGATATAAAGTCAGAATTGCGAGATATAAAGTCAGAATTGCGTGATATAAAGTCAGAATTGCGTGATATAAAGTCAGAATTGCGTGTTATTTAAAGTCAGAATTGCGTGATATAAAGTCAGAATTGCGTGTTATAAAGTCAGAATTGCGAGATATAAAGTCAGAATTGCGAGATATAAAGTCAGAATTGCGAGATATAAAGTCAGAATTGCGAGATATAAAGTCAGAATTGCGTGATATAAAGTCAGAATTGCGTGTTATAAAGTCAGAATTGCGAGATATAAAGTCAGAATTGCGAGATATAAAGTCAGAATTGCGAGACATAAAGTCAGAATTGCGTGATATAAAGTCAGAATTGCGTGATATAAAGTCAGAATTGCGTGATATAAAGTCAGAATTGCGTGTTATAAAGTCAGAATTGCGAGATATAAAGTCAGAATTGCGAGATATAGTCAGAATTGCGAGATATAAAGTCAGAATTGCGTGATATAAAGTCAGAATTGCGTGTTATAAAGTCAGAATTGCGAGATATAAAGTCAGAATTGCGAGATATAAAGTCAGAATTGCGAGATATAAAGTCAGAATTGCGTGATATAAAGTCAGAATTGCGTGATATAAAGTCAGAATTGCGTGTTATAAAGTCAGAATTGCGAGATATAAAGTCAGAATTGCGAGATATAAAGTCAGAATTGCGAGATATAAAGTCAGAATTGCGTGTTATAAAGTCAGAATTGCGAGATATAAAGTCAGAATTGCGAGATATAAAGTCAGAATTGCGAGATATAAAGTCAGAATTGCGTGATATAAAGTCAGAATTGCGTGTTATAAAGTCAGAATTGCGAGATATAAAGTCAGAATTGCGAGATATAAAGTCAGAATTGCGAGATATAAAGTCAGAATTGCGTGATATAAAGTCAGAATTGCGTGTTATTTAAAGTCAGAATTGCGTGATATAAAGTCAGAATTGCGAGATATAAAGTCAGAATTGCGTGATATAAAGTCAGAATTGCGTGTTATTTAAAGTCAGAATTGCGTGATATAAAGTCAGAATTGCGTGTTATAAAGTCAGAATTGCGTGATATAAAGTCAGAATTGCGTGTTATTTAAAGTCAGAATTGCGTGATATAAAGTCAGAATTGCGTGATATAAAGTCAGAATTGCGAGATATAAAGTCAGAATTGCGTGATATAAAGTCAGAATTGCGTGATATAAAGTCAGAATTGCGTGTTATTTAAAGTCAGAATTGCGTGATATAAAGTCAGAATTGCGTGTTATAAAGTCAGAATTGCGAGATATAAAGTCAGAATTGCGAGATATAAAGTCAGAATTGCGTGATATAAAGTCAGAATTGCGTGTTATAAAGTCAGAATTGCGAGATATAAAGTCAGAATTGCGAGATATAAAGTCAGAATTGCGAGATATAAAGTCAGAATTGCGTGATATAAAGTCAGAATTGCGTGATATAAAGTCAGAATTGCGTGTTATAAAGTCAGAATTGCGAGATATAAAGTCAGAATTGCGAGATATAAAGTCAGAATTGCGAGATATAAAGTCAGAATTGCGTGTTGTAAAGTCAGAATTGCGAGATATAAAGTCAGAATTGCGTGATATAAAGTCAGAATTGCGAGATATAAAGTCAGAATTGCGAGATATAAAGTCAGAATTGCGTGATATAAAGTCAGAATTGCGTGATATAAAGTCAGAATTGCGAGATATAAAGTCAGAATTGCGAGATATAAAGTCAGAATTGCGAGATATAAAGTCAGAATTGCGTGTTATTTAAAGTCAGAATTGCGAGATATAAAGTCAGAATTGCGTGATATAAAGTCAGAATTGCGTGATATAAAGTCAGAATTGCGTGATATAAAGTCAGAATTGCGTGTTATTTAAAGTCAGAATTGCGAGATATAAAGTCAGAATTGCGTGATATAAAGTCAGAATTCTGACTTTTTTTCTCGCAATTGCGACTTTATATCACGCAATTCTGACTTTATAACACGCAATTGCGAGTTTATATCTCACAATTCTGACATCTTTTCTCAGAATTGTGAGATATAAAGTCCAATTCTAAGGGGGAAAAAAGATGGACTTTTTTCTTCTTTTTTTTTACCTCGGAATAGTTTATATCTCACAATTCTGACTTTATAACACGCAATTGCGAGTTTATATCTCACAATTCTGACATCTTTTCTCAGAATTGTGAGATATAAACTCACAATTGTGAGATATAAAGTCCAATTCTAAGGGGGAAAAAAGATGGACTTTTTTCTTCTTTTTTTTTACCTCGGAATAGTTTATATCTCACAATTCTGACTTTATAACACACAATTGCGACTTTATATCGTGCAATTCTGACTTTATATCTCGCAATTGCGACTTTATTTCCCAGAATTGCGACTTTATAACACGCAATTCTGACTTTATATCTCGGAATTGCGACTTTATTTCTCAGAATTGCAACTTTATTTCTCACAATTCTGACTTCATATATCGCAATTGTGAGAAAAAAAGTCAGAATTGTGAGATAAAAAGTCGCAATTATTATTATTTATGTATTATTCATTGGCGGAAACAAGCTTCCATAGGAAGAAGATAAACAGAACAGGTTTAAAGACTCTTTTGTACCGGTATCACTTAGACTGTTGAACATGGATTAGCGACGTCTACATATTTTTATGTGTATGGTGTGTCATTTTTTAATGTATCAGGTGAAATGCTGGCTATGGAGTCCATTACAAATTTCCCCATCAGGGACAATCAGGAATGTTTCATGTCATTAATTTGGTTTATCTGTATATGTGCACGGGTTTGTAATTCCCTTCAGACCAAGCCTAAACAAAGTACTGGTCTTTCCTTATAAATTCTGATACAGAATTTTTTTTTTTTTTGTCACTTCGGGGTAGAGACGTGAAACGAATTTTAATACTGTTCTTTTGAACTTTCTATTACTCAAAGAAACCTGAAAAATAAAATGTATGACGGTTTACACACAACTGTTTTCCACACTGATCATAATCATAAATGTTTCTTGATCATCAAATCCTCATATTAGAGTGATTTGTGAAGGATCATGTGACACTGAAGACTGGAGTAATGATGCTGAAAACTCAGCTTTGATCACAGGAATAAATTACACTTTACTATATATTCACATAGAAAACAGCTGATTTACATTATACTATTATTTCACTGTTTTTACTGTATTTTCGATCAAATAAACGCAGCTTTGGTGAGCAGAAGAGACTGTTTGGCAAACATTAAAAGCCTCTGAAAGCTGTAGTGCATGTGGAGGTTTCTTCATGCTTGTGGAGCGGCAGCTTCACCTCGTACGAGTGAGGTCGTATGAATTAGCCAACTCATAAAATTCGTTCGTATTGCCGTGAGATCGGGTTGGCTTTACCTTGTGTCCTTTATATCCCTGAAGGCCCATCGCTCCGGGAACTCCTGGAGATCCGGGATCACCCTGGTCACCCTGTGGGATTCACAATTCATCTGAGAATAAAGTCCTCATTCATCCAGGAGAGCTCTGGATGCTAACGGCACGACTGCATGTCTAAATGCAGAAAATCGAAGACTCTTACCTTTTGACCGGCCGTACCAGGATCACCAGCAATGCCTTTCTCTCCCACTTTACCCTGAACACACACAATAACACAAGTCCCAGCAAGCAATAGCCGTGTATGTTACCTATAGACCCTATGAGTAACACACTTCTAGCCAAAATAACCTTGAATTTGTATAAAATATTTGCACAAAATAACTTGCGAGATGCATGATATTCCATCATGTAAGCAAAGTAAACAGAGATTACAAGGTGTTTGGTTTCATTTCTTCACTCATTTCATTTCTTTGTTATCTAATTGATGACCAGTCTATACAATTTTTACTGGAAGCACAAATTTTACTTTGTTTTAGCATAGACGTCTGGGCTGTGCTTGGACGGCTAGAAGACATCTTTTAAACACAAAATTGCTTGATGGGGAGATCTCATGCTCTCAAAACCACGAGCAATTTCTCCATTATAACTTAGCTAGAAGAAGCCATTTGTTTCCAGATAACAAGCCCAGTAATCACTGTAAATATTAAAGGCAATTCTGCTACAAAATTATTCTCCTAGAATCCATTTGATAAGGGCACACAATTCCAGGAGAGGAATAAATGTAATCTCAGCACGGCTATTCCCACCAGATTCAAGTCGAGGTATTAGCATAATTGCTAGCTGTGATGTTAGTATCGGACGAACCTTGTGTCCGTGGGGTCCGTGTGCTCCAGGAGCCCCTGAAGGCCCCGGCACGCCCTGGAGGGTTTAATCACACAACACACAGTTAAACACTGTCTGGTAACACAGAACTGTCTCGCTCCACAAATAAAGTTTCAGCACAACTTCAGAAGATATTCGGAAATGAACTTACTCAAGTTAAAAAGCGCAATCAAAAACTGCATAAATAAATGACACTGGAAACTATGATGTTACAAACAGATTTTGTATTTGATTTAACTTACTTACTTTGAAAAAACGTGTTACTCCAAGTAATTAGTAAAGGTCAGCACACATTCATTTCATTGTTTTGTTGAGCCAACTAGCCAACTTAATTAATGTAAGTTCCTGTGTCATGCTAACCAGACTTTATCTGACCAATGCTGCATCCCAATTCACACACTCTCCGTCCTAATGGGATTATTATGCTGAAATGAATATTCCAAAGACTTTTTTTCTGGTTAGAATCTGAAATGCAGATCGGCTAATATTGCCTACAACCCATTGCGAGTTGGACGAGGACTCGATTAGAACATACAAACACGAATAAAAAGTGTTCATGTGTGCGAGACCGACGTTTAACCCTCTGCTGCTTGTGTGGCGCTCAGCAATGACAGATTTTTTGGGTTTATTTCAATTACAGTTTTTCTCGATTGTTTACACACATTTTCTGGTACTTGAGACACAATGACCACAACATGTAACTCATTCACCAACCCCCTGAACCAATTCTGCTAAACTACAAGCACAATTCCTGCTTTACACTCAAATTGCAGTTCTAAAACACACCTTTTTCAAAACACTACACACAATTCTCTGCTTTTGCCACAATTTTCATGCAGAAAATCTCGTGTTTTCACAAGGAACACACTGCCATTCAGATATGCACACTGACTCATCACATGGGCAAACACCCGTCACACAGTTTTACAATTAGCAATCAGAGCTTTAGCATTAAAGGGCAACAGGTGAGCTCTTCAATGAGCAATGGATGCCAACATTGGAATTTTTTTTTTATTACTGTAACTGTATACAGTAAATTCTTCTGTTGTTTTGTATGTAGACCACTGTATGTACTTTGTGATGGTTGGGATGTACACTGTGTACATTGTCTTTGTGGGAAAAATAAAATATATTCGTTACCGTGTATTTGTGTGTTCTGAGTATAAAAACAATATTCTCAGATATTTTACAACACACTTATGTATGTACTGTCTGTAGTAAGTGTAACACTGAACAAAAAAAGGCCTAAATCATTATGATGAATGGAGAAGAAGTGTTTTCCATTCATCATAGTGTTTTACATTGAGCACATCAGTGTTCAACTGGTTCTTATAAATGTCTATTCATATGATGGTTTGTGTGTGTCATTTGAAAACAAAATACCATTTTGAGAAGAAATAACATTGTTTTGAATGTAAAGTTTCATTTTGCAGGAGAATTGAGGGGTTTTGCCCATTGTGTGTGTGTTTTTGGATTTGTGTGTAGAGTTCTGAGAATATGAGGCATGCTTTCAGAAAATGTGTGTAAACAATCGAGAAAAACTGTAAATTAATATAGGCTACCTTTTAGTTTGATAATGTTTTTTTATTTAATATTTTATGGTACTGAATTATATTTATGGAATAGTTATGGTCTATTTATTACCTGTACTTTTTTGAGTATAGACCTGAAAATGAAATTTCCAACTTAAAATGTTGTAAATCTTGAATGCTTTAAAGCACCGACAGCATGTGGTTGGTCTCTTTTTAAAGAAGACACTTGCCAGATCATTACTGAAGTGAAAAAAGTTAAAAAAGTGAACTTAATTTTTTTTTTTTACATTTATAGGCATTTATTATAGACACAATAAATGAAAAAAAAAGACTCAATTTAAATTTTATATGAAACGCATATTTTTCAAAACATGTTTTACTCTAAAGCCATAATTATGAGTTTTCATTAAGCATTTGTTTGGCCCATGGGCGTGGGAAGAAAAAAAAAAGTCGGTGGGTCCTCCCCCAGAATTTTTTTTTACTGGAGTAACTGTTAAATACCATTTCATGTATTCTGGTGCCTTTTAATTAAAACAAGTAAACTAAACTCCACTTCACATCGGGCGGTTCTTTGCCTCCACGTCGTGCATTAAATGCACAGCTATCCGTGGATTATCCCGCTAATACCATGGTCATTTGCCAGCAATGACAACTTAAAGCTGTTATTGATGTTTGCAACGCAATATTTGACTGGAAGGGTACAACGGGCGGTTACTTTCGTCAGTTGCGGCTCGTTGAGAAATATAATGTAGCGATTCAGCGGAAATGGAGTTTAATCTATTAGGGAATTCCTCAAGTGGAAAGGATTTGACTGACGGCGCTATGAAAAGAGAAATGCGCTGAATCAGAGACGGTAAAAGTAAGTGGGTCCAATATCATTGGTCTTAAAAAGTGGGTGGGTCTTGTCCCACCCATATACAATGGTTCCGACGCCCATGGTTTGGCCGCAGTACCAAACGCGTCCACTAGATCTCCCATTCGTTTCTAATGCGCTCGAACAGCACAGCTGTGACTTTCTTTTCCCCAGGACCATTTAACCTTTTCCAATTATGTCCATGATTTTTTTTATATTCAAATAGCAAGTGCCAAAACCTTTACCAAGTTTGTACCACTCTGATGAAGGAAAACAATTCTAAAAAACAAAACGTAAAATTTTTCTGGTTAAAAATGACCAAAGAGCAGCAGAGGGTTCAGTAGAGAGGTACAGATAAAGGGGTTAGAGCGTAATCAATATCTAACCTGATGAAAATATATTTATTCAATGTTATCCACATTATATTTAATCTGCAACAGCATTATGAACTTTTATAAAGATACGTTTGGACATAAACTTTTAAATACATCATTATGCAAACACATGAAAGAGCCACGATTGCAGGTTAATGTGCTGTTTTATTTATCTCTGATTAAATTGAATGTACAGGATTTTAACTGAGAATTTCATTTTATGAGTGAACTATCCCTTTAAGGAGGGCATCTAATTATCTATGTCACATCTCTGTCGAGTGTGTGTCTCTGTCCATCAGAGGTCACCCTAACACTGTTCACAAATTGCTCTTATTCAGTTTTGTGTTTTGAACTTAAGTTTAACATTTTGAAAAAAACATGAAAATATGTGCCTTTAGGTACACTGGGGTGTTTGTGTCTATAAGTGAGAAAATAAGTCATATAAATTGAAATATGTCGTCATTTAATGTATTTTTTGCCCAAAGCAATGATAAATGATCCTCATTATAGCTCACATAGACTGATGTTGTGTTCACTGTGTGAAGAGTTTTGAAAAACTGAACCAAGTACTGAGAAATGTGTCTTAGTGAAAACTGTAATGACCCCTCAAACACCACTAGGTGGCAGCAGCCTTTCCTCTGTCGAGTGTGTGTGTCTGTCCATCAGAGGTCACCCTAACACTGTTCACTCTGTCGAGTGTGTGTCTGTCCATCAGAGGTCACCCTAACACTGTTCACTCTGTCGAGTGTGTGTCTGTCCATCAGAGGTCACCCTAACACTGTTCACTCTGTCGAATGTGTGTGTGTGTGTCCATCAGAGGTCACCCTAACACTGTTCACTCTGTCGAATGTGTGTGTCTGTCCATCAGAGGTCACCCTAACACTGTTCACTCTGTCGAGTGTGTGTGTCTGTCCATCAGAGGTCACCCTAACACTGTTCACTCTGTCTAGTGTGTGTCTGTCCATCAGAGGTCACCCTAACACTGTTCACTCTGTCGAGTGTGTGTCCATCAGAGATCACCCTAACACTGTTCACTCTGTCTAGTGTGTGTCTGTCCATCAGAGGTCACCCTAACACTGTTCACTCTGTCGAATGTGTGTGTCTGTCCATCAGAGGTCACCCTAACACTGTTCACTCTGTCTAGTGTGTGTCTGTCCATCAGAGGTCACCCTAACACTGTTCACTCTGTCTAGTGTGTGTCTGTCCATCAGAGGTCACCCTAACACTGTTCACTCTGTCGAGTGTGTGTCCATCAGAGATCACCCTAACACTGTTCACTCTGTCTAGTGTGTGTCTGTCCATCAGAGGTCACCCTAACACTGTTCACTCTGTCGAGTGTGTGTCTGTCCATCAGAGGTCACCCTAACACTGTTCACTCTGTCGAATGTGTGTGTCTGTCCATCAGAGGTCACCCTAACACTGTTCACTCTGTCGAGTGTGTGTCTGTCCATCAGAGGTCACCCTAACACTGTTCACTCTGTCGAATGTGTGTGTCTGTCCATCAGAGGTCACCCTAACACTGTTCACTCTGTCTAGTGTGTGTCTGTCCATCAGAGGTCACCCTAACACTGTTCACTCTGTCGAGTGTGTGTCTGTCCATCAGAGGTCACCCTAACACTGTTCACTCTGTCTAGTGTGTGTCTGTCCATCAGAGGTCACCCTAACACTGTTCACTCTGTCGAGTGTGTGTCTGTCCATCAGAGGTCACCCTAACACTGTTCACTCTGTCTAGTGTGTGTCTGTCCATCAGAGGTCACCCTAACACTGTTCACTCTGTCGAGTGTGTGTCTGTCCATCAGAGGTCACCCTAACACTGTTCACTCTGTCGAGTGTGTGTCTGTCCATCAGAGGTCACCCTAACACTGTTCACTCTGTCGAGTGTGTGTCTGTCCATCAGAGGTCACCCTAACACTGTTCACTCTGTCGAGTGTGTGTCTGTCCATCAGAGGTCACCCTAACACTGTTCACTCTGTCGAGTGTGTGTCTGTCCATCAGAGGTCACCCTAACACTGTTCACTCTGTCGAGTGTGTGTCTGTCCATCAGAGGTCACCCTAACACTGTTCACTCTGTCTAGTGTGTGTCTGTCCATCAGAGGTCACCCTAACACTGTTCACTCTGTCGAGTGTGTGTCTGTCCATCAGAGGTCACCCTAACACTGTTCACTCTGTCGAGTGTGTGTCTGTCCATCAGAGGTCACCCTAACACTGTTCACTCTGTCGAATGTGTGTGTGTCCATCAGAGGTCACCCTAACACTGTTCACTCTGTCGAATGTGTGTGTGTCCATCAGAGGTCACCCTAACACTGTTCACTCTGTCGAATGTGTGTGTCTGTCCATCAGAGGTCACCCTAACACTGTTCACTCTGTCGAGTGTGTGTCTGTCCATCAGAGGTCACCCTAACACTGTTCACTCTGTCGAGTGTGTGTGTGTCCATCAGAGATCACCCTAACACTGTTCACTCTGTCGAGTGTGTGTGTGTCCATCAGAGGTCACCCTAACACTGTTCACTCTGTCGAGTGTGTGTGTGTCCATCAGAGGTCACCCTAACACTGTTCACTCTGTCGAGTGTGTGTCTGTCCATCAGAGGTCACCCTAACACTGTTCACTCTGTCGAGTGTGTGTCTGTCCATCAGAGGTCACCCTAACACTGTTCACTCTGTCGAGTGTGTGTCTGTCCATCAGAGGTCACCCTAACACTGTTCACTCTGTCGAGTGTGTGTCTGTCCATCAGAGGTCACCCTAACACTGTTCACTCTGTCGAGTGTGTGTCTGTCCATCAGAGGTCACCCTAACACTGTTCACTCTGTCGAGTGTGTGTGTCCATCAGAGGTCACCCTAACACTGTTCACTCTGTCGAGTGTGTGTCTGTCCATCAGAGGTCACCCTAACACTGTTCACTCTGTCAAGTGTGTGTGTCTGTCCATCAGAGGTCACCCTAACACTGTTCACTCTGTCGAGTGTGTGTGTCTGTCCATCAGAGATCACCCTAACACTGTTCACTCTGTCGAGTGTGTGTGTGTCCATCAGAGGTCACCCTAACACTGTTCACTCTGTCGAGTGTGTGTGTGTCCATCAGAGGTCACCCTAACACTGTTCACTCTGTCGAGTGTGTGTGTGTCCATCAGAGATCACCCTAACACTGTTCACTCTGTCGAGTGTGTGTCTGTCCATCAGAGGTCACCCTAACACTGTTCACTCTGTCGAGTGTGTGTGTCTGTCCATCAGAGATCACCCTAACACTGTTCACTCTGTCGAGTGTGTGTGTGTCCATCAGAGGTCACCCTAACACTGTTCACTCTGTCGAGTGTGTGTGTGTCCATCAGAGGTCACCCTAACACTGTTCACTCTGTCGAGTGTGTGTGTCTGTCCATCAGAGATCACCCTAACACTGTTCACTCTGTCGAGTGTGTGTGTGTCCATCAGAGGTCACCCTAACACTGTTCACTCTGTCGAGTGTGTGTCTGTCCATCAGAGGTCACCCTAACACTGTTCACTCTGTCGAGTGTGTGTGTCTGTCCATCAGAGGTCACCCTAACACTGTTCACTCTGTCGAGTGTGTGTGTCTGTCCATCAGAGGTCACCCTAACACTGTTCACTCTGTCGAGTGTGTGTGTGTCCATCAGAGGTCACCCTAACACTGTTCACTCTGTCGAGTGTGTGTCTGTCCATCAGAGGTCACCCTAACACTGTTCACTCTGTCGAGTGTGTGTCTGTCCATCAGAGGTCACCCTAACACTGTTCACTCAGTCGAGTGTGTGTCTGTCCATCAGAGGTCACCCTAACACTGTTCACTCTGTCGAGTGTGTGTCTGTCCATCAGAGGTCACCCTAACACTGTTCACTCTGTCGAGTGTGTGTGTCCATCAGAGGTCACCCTAACACTGTTCACTCTGTCGAGTGTGTGTCTGTCCATCAGAGGTCACCCTAACACTGTTCACTCTGTCAAGTGTGTGTGTCTGTCCATCAGAGGTCACCCTAACACTGTTCACTCTGTTGAGTGTGTGTGTCTGTCCATCAGAGATCACCCTAACACTGTTCACTCTGTCGAGTGTGTGTGTGTCCATCAGAGATCACCCTAACACTGTTCACTCTGTCGAGTGTGTGTCTGTCCATCAGAGGTCACCCTAACACTGTTCACTCTGTCGAGTGTGTGTGTCTGTCCATCAGAGATCACCCTAACACTGTTCACTCTGTCGAGTGTGTGTCTGTCCATCAGAGGTCACCCTAACACTGTTCACTCTGTCGAGTGTGTGTGTCTGTCCATCAGAGGTCACCCTAACACTGTTCACTCTGTCGAGTGTGTGTGTGTGTCCATCAGAGGTCACCCTAACACTGTTCACTCTGTCGAGTGTGTGTGTCTGTCCATCAGAGATCACCCTAACACTGTTCACTCTGTCGAGTGTGTGTGTGTCCATCAGAGGTCACCCTAACACTGTTCACTCTGTCGAGTGTGTGTCTGTCCATCAGAGGTCACCCTAACACTGTTCACTCTGTCGAGTGTGTGTGTCTGTCCATCAGAGGTCACCCTAACACTGTTCACTCTGTCGAGTGTGTGTCTGTCCATCAGAGGTCACCCTAACACTGTTCACTCTGTCGAGTGTGTGTGTGTGTCCATCAGAGGTCACCCTAACACTGTTCACTCTGTCGAGTGTGTGTCTGTCCATCAGAGGTCACCCTAACACTGTTCACTCTGTCGAGTGTGTGTCTGTCCATCAGAGGTCACCCTAACACTGTTCACTCTGTCGAGTGTGTGTGTCTGTCCATCAGAGGTCACCCTAACACTGTTCACTCTGTCGAGTGTGTGTGTCTGTCCATCAGAGGTCACCCTAACACTGTTCACTCTGTCGAGTGTCTGTCTATCCATCAGAGGTCACCCTAACACTGTTCACTCTGTCGAGTGTGTGTGTCTGTCCATCAGAGGTCACCCTAACACTGTTCACTCTGTCGAGTGTGTGTGTGTCCATCAGAGGTCACCCTAACACTGTTCACTCTGTCGAGTGTGTGTCTGTCCATCAGAGGTCACCCTAACACTGTTCACTCTGTCGAGTGTGTGTCTGTCCATCAGAGGTCACCCTAACACTGTTCACTCTTTCGAGTGTGTGTGTCCATCAGAGGTCACCCTAACACTGTTCACTCTGTCGAGTGTGTGTCTGTCCATCAGAGGTCACCCTAACACTGTTCACTCTGTCAAGTGTGTGTGTCTGTCCATCAGAGGTCACCCTAACACTGTTCACTCTGTTGAGTGTGTGTGTCTGTCCATCAGAGATCACCCTAACACTGTTCACTCTGTCTAGTGTGTGTCTGTCCATCAGAGGTCACCCTAACACTGTTCACTCTGTCGAGTGTGTGTGTCTGTCCATCAGAGGTCACCCTAACACTGTTCACTCTGTCGAATGTGTGTGTGTCCATCAGAGGTCACCCTAACACTGTTCACTCTGTCGAATGTGTGTGTGTCCATCAGAGATCACCCTAACACTGTTCACTCTGTCGAGTGTGTGTGTGTCCATCAGAGGTCACCCTAACACTGTTCACTCTGTCGAGTGTGTGTCTGTCCATCAGAGGTCACCCTAACACTGTTCACTCTGTCGAGTGTGTGTGTCTGTCCATCAGAGGTCACCCTAACACTGTTCACTCTGTCGAATGTGTGTGTGTCCATCAGAGGTCACCCTAACACTGTTCACTCTGTCGAATGTGTGTGTGTCTGTCCATCAGAGGTCACCCTAACACTGTTCACTCTGTCGAGTGTGTGTGTCTGTCCATCAGAGGTCACCCTAACACTGTTCACTCTGTCGAGTGTGTGTCTGTCCATCAGAGGTCACCCTAACACTGTTCACTCTGTCGAATGTGTGTGTGTGTCCATCAGAGGTCACCCTAACACTGTTCACTCTGTCGAGTGTGTGTGTCTGTCCATCAGAGGTCACCCTAACACTGATCACTCTGTCGAGTGTGTGTGTCTGTCCATCAGAGGTCACCCTAACACTGTTCACTCTGTCGAGTGTGTGTCCATCAGAGATCACCCTAACACTGTTCACTCTGTCGAGTGTGTGTGTGTCCATCAGAGGTCACCCTAACACTGTTCACTCTGTCGAATGTGTGTGTGTCCATCAGAGGTCACCCTAACACTGTTCACTCTGTCGAGTGTGTGTGTCTGTCCATCAGAGGTCACCCTAACACTGTTCACTCTGTCGAGTGTGTGTGTCTGTCCATCAGAGGTCACCCTAACACTGTTCACTCTGTCGAGTGTGTGTGTCTGTCCATCAGAGGTCACCCTAACACTGTTCACTCTGTCTAGTGTGTGTTTGTCCATCAGAGGTCACCCTAACACTGTTCACTCTGTCGAATGTGTGTGTGTGTCCATCAGAGGTCACCCTAACACTGTTCACTCTGTCTAGTGTGTGTGTGTCCATCAGAGGTCACCCTAACACTGTTCACTCTGTCTAGTGTGTGTTTGTCCATCAGAGGTCACCCTAACACTGTTCACTCTGTCGAATGTGTGTGTGTCCATCAGAGGTCACCCTAACACTGTTCACTCTGTCGAGTGTGTGTGTCTGTCCATCAGAGGTCACCCTAACACTGTTCACTCTGTCGAGTGTGTGTGTCTGTCCATCAGAGGTCACCCTAACACTGTTCACTCTGTCGAGTGTGTGTGTCTGTCCATCAGAGGTCACCCTAACACTGTTCACTCTGTCTAGTGTGTGTTTGTCCATCAGAGGTCACCCTAACACTGTTCACTCTGTCGAATGTGTGTGTGTGTCCATCAGAGGTCACCCTAACACTGTTCACTCTGTCTAGTGTGTGTGTGTCCATCAGAGGTCACCCTAACACTGTTCACTCTGTCTAGTGTGTGTTTGTCCATCAGAGGTCACCCTAACACTGTTCACTCTGTCGAGTGTGTGTGTGTCCATCAGAGGTCACCCTAACACTGTTCACTCTGTCTAGTGTGTGTGTGTCCATCAAAGGTCACCCTAACACTGTTCACTCTGTCTAGTGTGTGTGTGTCCATCAAAGGTCACCCTAACACTGTTCACTCTGTCGAGTGTGTGTGTGTCCATCAGAGGTCACCCTAACACTGTTCACTCTGTCTAGTGTGTGTGTGTCCATCAAAGGTCACCCTAACACTGTTCACTCTGTCTAGTGTGTGTGTGTCCATCAAAGGTCACCCTAACACTGTTCACTCTGTCTAGTGTGTGTGTGTCCATCAAAGGTCACCCTAACACTGTTCACTCTGTCTAGTGTGTGTGTGTCCATCAAAGGTCACCCTAACACTGTTCACTCTGTCGAGTGTGTGTGTGTCCATCAGAGGTCACCCTAACACTGTTCACTCTGTCTAGTGTGTGTTTGTCCATCAGAGGTCACCCTAACACTGTTCACTCTGTCGAGTGTGTGTGTCTGTCCATCAGAGGTCACCCTAACACTGTTCACTCTGTCTAGTGTGTGTGTGTCCATCAGAGATCACCCTAACACTGTTCACTCTGTCGAATGTGTGTGTGTCCATCAGACATCACCCTAACACTGTTCACTCTGTCGAATGTGTGTGTGTCCATCAGAGATCACCCTAACACTGTTCACTTTGTAACACAATCGCTGCTTAACCTCTGTTCCCTGTCTAAATTGCTCGTCTCTCTCTGGATCTGATGAGCCGCTGTCTGGGACACAATCCAATTTCTCTGAAGTGTCCAATTTTCCCGGGTCAGTTGACACAATGAGAGGGTAAAGAGGTAAGCCTGATGCATTGTGGGACGTTTACTCACCGGAGGTCCTCTCGGTCCGGGTGAGCCTTTCTGGCCAGCGGCTCCTCTTGCACCCTAACCCCCCCGACACCAGATCCACAGCGTTACACACACACACTGATGGTGTGTGAGTTAAAGATATGATTCTTACACATGACCGTTTTTAACCTCGTTTATTTATCTCACACCTTTAAAAATGGGTGAATTTCACAAAACCTGTCAGACAGATTTCATTACAAAATCACAAGAAATAATATTTTGCATAACTTAAATATTTTGGCACCATTAAAGGAGAACTCCGGTCAATTTTAACATTGAGCTCATTTTTTTGTAAATTTGGAGTGCTGTCAGTATAGAGAACAACGACAAAAATCGGTGTTGCCTACACCGTGTTATCCTCTTTTTAAAATTTGCACCCTGTTGACTTCAATGGGGCAGGTTTTAAACCTGCGTTTAGCCTCTTAACATCCTTGATTTGTCATTACAAGTGCACAGCCATGTGAGTGAGTTTATTTAGAGTGAACACGTGAATCTGACTGCAGTAGATGTGAAAGAAATGAATAAAAATGATAATAATTCAGCCAGCGTAAATACCTGTATTTACATCCTGTTTTCGGTCTAAGTCCAAAGTAATCGATTGTCGAGTTCACGCGCATAGGTTTAGTACCTATGCTCACACGCGTGAACTCGACAATTGACTACTTTGGACTTAGACCGAAAACAGGATGTAAATACAGGTATTTACGCTGGCTGAATTATTATCATTTTTATTCATTTCTTTCACATCTACTGCAGTCAGATTCACGTGTTCACTCTAAATAAACTCACTCACATGGCTGTGCACTTGTAATGACAAATCAAGGATGTTAAGAGGCTAAACGCAGGTTTAAAACCTGCCCCATTGAAGTCAACAGGGTGCAAATTTTAAAAAGAGGATAACACGGTGTAGGCAACACCGATTTTTGTCGTTGTTCTCTGTACTGACAGCACTCCAAATTTACAAAAAAATGAGCTCAATGTTAAAATTGACCGGAGTTCTCCTTTAATATGTTTCACACTGTGGCATTATAAAACATAAATACATTACTTAATATTATTGTAACACTTTACAATAAGGTTTCATTTGTTAACTTTAGTTAATGTATTAACTAACATTAACTAACAATGAGCAATACATTTATTGAAGTATTTATTAATATTTGTTAAGTGTGTGTGTGTGTGTGTGTGTGTGTGTGTGTGTGTGTGTGTGTGTGTTCATACCTGCGCTCCGATTGCTCCTGCTTCACCGGGAAACCCACGGATTCCCTGGAGAGAACAAGATCCGTCAGCGGCACACTTCATGTCCTTGTGTTTCACACACACACACACACACACCGTCGAGATAAAGTCCCAATATACTTTCATCATTCATCATTTTACAGGATTACCGGGATGCCACTCAAGTAATCCTACGCTCTGGAAAAGCTATTGCTGTAATGGTAGCCTGCCAAGAAAAGGACACAATTGACTTTCTGACATTCACACATATTCAGTGTTTTCTCGCCCATTAAAAGACTTTAATTGAGATCCATTCAAAACTTCCTCCATGATGTGCTTCTGTTGAGGCTCCAGTGAGAGTCAGTGATGATCCTCATGTTAGAGTAGAACGAAGTCACTACGCACAGAAAAACAAAAACTGCACTGTTCATATTTTCCACAAAAGTCTGACTATCATACTCTTTCTTTTAAAATCACATCTGCTGATGTTTTTACTCCTGTAAAAGGCACTTTTAATATCTCTAAATATCTCATGTTTAAGTTTAATTAGTATTTTACTTGGTAAATGACTTTTAATTACTTTATCATTAATATTATTATTGTAAACATATTATTTATATACATTTGACCACAAGGCCCTTTTTAATACCTCAAAAACATAAAAATGTAAGTATGCTGGTAGTTTTAATGGATTTAAATAGATTATTTATAAATGTATAAATGTATATATGCATTAAATGTATTATTATTGTTATTGTTCATATATATATATATATATATATATATATATATATAATTTATTATATGTACATCAGAGGTAACATATAAATATATGTTAATATATATATATAAATATATATATATATATATATATATATTATTTATTATATGTACAATTACTTATTCATTCAACATCAACAACAAAAAAATACTACAGTAATGAGAATCTAATAAGAATCATAAATGATGGGAATTGAGAATTAGCTAAAAAGTTGCCAAAAGCTCTTTTATACCTCAAAATATCTCATATTTTACATTAAAGTATCAAAATGCAAACATTTAAATAACATGCATCAGCTGTTCTCTTTGAAAAAGTTACATTACTTCTTTTAGTGCATTTGTGCGTTAAAAATGGAAAATACTTTAACAGATGAGTGAACGTTCTGTTAACACCTAAAACAACCACTATTTACTCCAAAAATGAAATACGAGAACCAAACGCCTCTTCCTTCCTGCCACAGACTCAATAACAACTTCAAGATACCCTGATGAGGATCTAAAAAAGGAAATGTCATTTGACTTTTACTAGAAAACACTCATGCAACAAAGCGGGCTTTAGTTTCAGCGGGTCCCGCATTAGAGCAGCTTCACAACATTCATCTTTTTTCAGCACCTGCGGTTGTTGCCCAAATGTTTGTGTTCAGAAAAATTAATCATCTGTTGTAGCTTCATAAGACTGAATAACAGGCTTATGAGCAGTGTGGAGGAAACATCAAGGTCCCTAGAGATTACACAGCAAGGCTATAGTCACACAGCTTTGAAATGGAGATTCCTGCATATTATCTAGCCTTAATAAGTCATTTCAGTGTGAGTGGCCATCGATTGCGTTTCACTCAAAGGCTCTTCTTCTTTCAGAGAAGCTGAATTACATTTTTAAAAAACTTCTGAAGCCATCGCAGGTTTAATTTGAGAGGAAACACTGTAGATGTAATTACCTGCAAGATGAAAGGAGTCACACATGACCAGAAAAATGAGTCAAGTGTTAATTTGCCAGGTTGAGATGTAATGATTAGTAGCAGAAAATGACTTATTAGCAAATCACAGCAATGCTTTCAAAGGCAAAGCCACATGGTCCAAATATAACTGACGGATTCAGTTGAACCAGCTCATTACTGGCAGAGGATATTAAACATTATTTATAAAACAGAAATAAATAAAACCAACCTCACAAAATCTCTCAAGATCGCGTTTGGGTCGCATTGCACCTCAATAAAAAAAAATATAAAAAAACGCAATTATATTTTGCTTGAAGAAAATTATGCCTAAATTTAGGACGATTAATATTTTTTGCTTTGTGACAATATATATTAATAAAAATAAGCATTTGAGCAAAAAAAAAAAAAATCTCATTATATAATTTATCTAAAAATACAGGACGTGATTGAGGATTGAGGTCGCGTCACACGTGTGCTTCAGTGCTGGAAGATTGAGGCCGAGTCACGCGTGTGCTTCAGAGCAGGAGGATTGATGCCGAGTCACGCGTGTGCTTCAGAGCAGGAGGATTGAGGTCGAGTCACGCGTGTGCTTCAGTGCAGGAGGATTGAGGCCGAGTCACGCGTGTGCTTCAGAGCAGGAGGATTAAGGCCGAGTCACGCGTGTGCTTCAGTGCAGGAGGATTGAGGCCGAGTCACGCGTGTGCTTCAGTGCAGGAGGATTGAGGCCGAGTCACACGTGTGCTTCAGTGCAGGAGGATTGAGGCCGAGTCACGCGTGTGCTTCAGTGCAGGAGGATTGAGGCCGAGTCACGCGTGTGCTTCAGTGCAGGAGGATTGAGGCCGAGTCACGCGTGTGCTTCAGAGCAGGAGGATTGAGGCCGAGTCACACGTGTGCTTCAGAGCAGGAGGATTGAGGTCGAGTCACGCGTGTGCTTCAGTGCAGGAGGATTGAGGCCGAGTCACGCGTGTGCTTCAGAGCAGGAGGATTAAGGCCGAGTCACGCGTGTGCTTCAGTGCAGGAGGATTGAGGCCGAGTCACGCGTGTGCTTCAGTGCAGGAGGATTGAGGCCGAGTCACGCGTGTGCTTCAGTGCAGGAGGATTGAGGCCGAGTCACGCGTGTGCTTCAGAGCAGGAGGATTGAGGCCGAGTCACACGTGTGCTTCAGTGCAGGAGGATTGAGGCCGAGTCACGCGTGTGCTTCAGAGCAGGAGGATTGAGGCCGAGTCACGCGTGTGCTTCAGAGCAGGAGGATTGAGGCCGAGTCACACGTGTGCTTCAGAGCAGGAGGATTGAGGCCGAGTCACGCGTGTGCTTCAGAGCAGGAGGATTGAGGCCGAGTCACACGTGTGCTTCAGTGCAGGAGGATTGAGGCCGAGTCACGCGTGTGCTTCAGTGCAGGAGGATTGAGGCCGAGTCACGCGTGTGCTTCAGAGCAGGAGGATTGAGGCCGAGTCACACGTGTGCTTCAGAGCAGGAGGTTTGAGGCCGAGTCACGCGTGTGCTTCAGTGCAGGAGGATTGAGGCCGAGTCACGCGTGTGCTTCAGAGCAGGAGGATTGAGGCCGAGTCACGCGTGTGCTTCAGAGCAGGAGGATTGAGGCCGAGTCACGCGTGTGCTTCAGAGCAGGAGGATTGAGGCCGAGTCACACGTGTGCTTCAGAGCAGGAGGATTGAGGCCGCGTCACGCGTGTGCTTCAGAGCAGGAGGATTGAGGCCGAGTCACGCGTGTGCTTCAGTGCAGGAGGATTGAGGCCGAGTCACGCGTGTGCTTCAGAGCAGGAGGATTGAGGCCGAGTCACACGTGTGCTTCAGAGCAGGAGGATTGAGGCCGAGTCACGCGTGTGCTTCAGTGCAGGAGGATTGAGGCCGAGTCACGCGTGTGCTTCAGAGCAGGAGGATTGAGGCCGAGTCACGCGTGTGCTTCAGAGCAGGAGGATTGAGGCCGAGTCACGCGTGTGCTTCAGAGCAGGAGGATTGAGGCCGCGTCACGCGTGTGCTTCAGTGCAGGAGGATTGAGGCCGAGTCACGCGTGTGCTTCAGAGCAGGAGGATTGAGGCCGAGTCACGCGTGTGCTTCAGAGCAGGAGGATTGAGGCCGAGTCACGCGTGTGCTTCAGAGCAGGAGGATTGAGGCCGAGTCACGCATGTGCTTCAGTGCAGGAGGATTGAGGCCGAGTCACGCGTGTGCTTCAGAGCAGGAGGATTGAGGCCGAGTCACGCTTGTGCTTCAGAGCAGGAGGATTGAGGCCGAGTCACACGTGTGCTTCAGTACAGGAGGATTGAGGCCGAGTCACGCGTGTGCTTCAGTACAGGAGGATTGAGGCCGAGTCACGCGTGTGCTTCAGAGCAGGAGGATTGAGGCTTCAGAGCAGGAGGATTGAGGCCGAGTCACGCGTGTGCTTCAGTGCAGGAGGATTGAGGCCGAGTCACGCGTGTGCTTCAGAGCAGGAGGATTGAGGCCGAGTCACGCGTGTGCTTCAGTGCAGGAGGATTGAGGCCGAGTCACGCGTGTGCTTCAGAGCAGGAGGATTGAGGCCGAGTCACGCGTGTGCTTCAGAGCAGGAGGATTGAGGCCGAGTCACGCGTGTGCTTCAGAGCAGGAGGATTGAGGCCGAGTCACGCGTGTGCTTCAGAGCAGGAGGATTGAGGCCGAGTCACACGTGTGCTTCAGAGCAGGAGGATTGAGGCCGAGTCACGCGTGTGCTTCAGAGCAGGAGGATTGAGGCCGAGTCACGCGTGTGCTTCAGAGCAGGAGGATTGAGGCCGAGTCACACGTGTGCTTCAGAGCAGGAGGATTGAGGCCGAGTCACACGTGTGCTTCAGTGCAGGAGGATTGAGGCCACATCACGCGTGTGCTTCAGAGCAGGAGGATTGAGGCCGAGTCACACGTGTGCTTCAGTGCAGGAGGATTGAGGCCGCATCACGCGTGTACTTCAGTGCAGGAGGATTGAGGCCGCATCACGCGTGTACTTCAGTGCAGGAGGATTGAGACCGCATCACGCGTGTACTTCAGTGCAGGAGGATTGAGGCCGAGTCACGCGTGTGCTTCAGTGCAGGAGGATTGAGACCGAGTCACGCGTGTGCTTCAGTGCAGGAGGATTGAGGCAGAGTCACGTGTGTGCTTCAGTGCAGGAGGATTGAGGCCGAGTCACGCGTGTGCTTCAGTGCAGGAGGATTGAGGCCGAGTCACGCGTGTGCTTCAGAGCAGGAGGATTGAGGCCGCGTCACGCGTGTGCTTCAGAGCAGGAGGATTGAGGCCGAGTCACACGTGTGCTTCAGAGCAGGAGGATTGAGGCCGCGTCACGCATGTGCTTCAGTGCAGGAGGATTGAGACCGAGTCACACGTGTGCTTCAGAGCAGGAGGATTGAGGCCGAGTCACACGTGTGCTTCAGTGCAGGAGGATTGAGACCGAGTCACGCGTGTGCTTCAGTGCAGGAGGATTGAGGCCGAGTCACGCGTGTGCTTCAGAGCAGGAGGATTGAGGCCGCGTCACGCGTGTGCTTCAGAGCAGGAGGATTGAGGCCGAGTCACACGTGTGCTTCAGAGCAGGAGGATTGAGGCCGCGTCACGCATGTGCTTCAGTGCAGGAGGATTGAGACCGAGTCACACGTGTGCTTCAGAGCAGGAGGATTGAGGCCGCGTCACGCATGTGCTTCAGTGCAGGAGGATTGAGACCGAGTCACACGTGTGCTTCAGAGCAGGAGGATTGAGGCCGCATCACGCGTGTGCTTCAGAGCAGGAGGATTGAGGCCGCGTCACGCATGTGCTTCAGTGCAGGAGGATTGAGGTCGCGTCACACGTGTGCTTCAGAGCAGGAGGATTGAGGTCGCGTCACACGTGTGCTTCAGAGCAGGAGGATTGAGGCCGCGTCACGCATGTGCTTCAGTGCAGGAGGATTGAGGTCGCGTCACACGTGTGCTTCAGAGCAGGAGGATTGAGGCCGCGTCACGCATGTGCTTCAGTGCAGGAGGATTGAGACCGAGTCATGCATGTGCTTCAGTGCAGGAGGATTGAGACCGAGTCACACGTGTGCTTCAGAGCAGGAGGATTGAGGCCGCATCACGCGTGTGCTTCAGAGCAGGAGGATTGAGGCCGCGTCACGCATGTGCTTCAGTGCAGGAGGATTAGAACCGAGTCACACGTGTGCTTCAGAGCAGGAGGATTGAGGCCGCGTCACGCATGTGCTTCAGTGCAGGAGGATTGAGGTCGCGTCACACGTGTGCTTCAGAGCAGGAGGATTGAGGCCGCATCACGCGTGTGCTTCAGAGCAGGAGGATTGAGGCCGCGTCACGCATGTGCTTCAGTGCAGGAGGATTGAGGTCGCGTCACACGTGTGCTTCAGTGCAGGAGGATTGAGGCCGAGTCACACGTGTGCTTCAGAGCAGGAGGATTGAGGCCGCATCACGCGTGTGCTTCAGAGCAGGAGGATTGAGGCCGCGTCACGCATGTGCTTCAGTGCAGGAGGATTGAGGTCGCGTCACACGTGTGCTTCAGTGCAGGAGGATTGAGGCCGCATCACGCGTGTGCTTCAGAGCAGGAGGATTGAGGCCGCGTCACGCATGTGCTTCAGTGCAGGAGGATTGAGGTCGCGTCACACGTGTGCTTCAGAGCAGGAGGATTGAGGCCGCATCACGCGTGTGCTTCAGAGCAGGAGGATTGAGGCCGCGTCACGCATGTGCTTCAGTGCAGGAGGATTGAGGTCGCGTCACACGTGTGCTTCAGTGCAGGAGGATTGAGGCCGAGTCACACGTGTGCTTCAGAGCAGGAGGATTGAGGCCGCATCACGCGTGTGCTTCAGAGCAGGAGGATTGAGGCCGCGTCACGCATGTGCTTCAGTGCAGGAGGATTGAGGTCGCGTCACACGTGTGCTTCAGAGCAGGAGGATTGAGGCCGCATCACGCGTGTGCTTCAGAGCAGGAGGATTGAGGCCGAGTCACGCGTGTGCTTCAGTGCAGGAGGATTGAGGCCGAGTCACACGTGTGCTTCAGTGCAGGAGGATTGAGGCCGCGTCACGCATGTGCTTCAGAGCAGGAGGATTGAGGCCGCGTCACGCATGTGCTTCAGTGCAGGAGGATTGAGGTCGCGTCACACGTGTGCTTCAGTGCAGGAGGATTGAGGCCGAGTCACACGTGTGCTTCAGAGCAGGAGGATTGAGGCCGCATCACGCGTGTGCTTCAGAGCAGGAGGATTGAGGCCGCGTCACGCATGTGCTTCAGTGCAGGAGGATTGAGGTCGCGTCACACGTGTGCTTCAGAGCAGGAGGATTGAGGCCGCATCACGCGTGTGCTTCAGAGCAGGAGGATTGAGGCCGAGTCACGCGTGTGCTTCAGTGCAGGAGGATTGAGGCCGAGTCACGCGTGTGCTTCAGTGCAGGAGGATTGAGGCCGAGTCACGCGTGTGCTTCAGAGCAGGAGGATTGAGGCCGAGTCACACGTGTGCTTCAGTGCAGGAGGATTGAGGCCGAGTCACGCGTGTGCTTCAGAGCAGGAGGATTGAGGCCGAGTCACACGTGTGCTTCAGTGCAGGAGGATTGAGGCCGAGTCACGCGTGTGCTTCAGAGCAGGAGGATTGAGGCCGAGTCACGCGTGTGCTTCAGTGCAGGAGGATTGAGGCCGAGTCACGCGTGTGCTTCAGAGCAGGAGGATTGAGGCCGAGTCACACGTGTGCTTCAGTGCAGGAGGATTGAGGCCGAGTCACGCGTGTGCTTCAGTGCAGGAGGATTGAGGCCGAGTCACGCGTGTGCTTCAGTGCAGGAGGATTGAGGCCGAGTCACGCGTGTGCTTCAGAGCAGGAGGATTGAGGCCGAGTCACGCGTGTGCTTCAGTGCAGGAGGATTGAGGCCGAGTCACGCGTGTGCTTCAGAGCAGGAGGATTGAGGCCGAGTCACACGTGTGCTTCAGTGCAGGAGGATTGAGGCCGAGTCACACGTGTGCTTCAGTGCAGGAGGATTGAGGCCGAGTCACGCGTGTGCTTCAGAGCAGGAGGATTGAGGCCGAGTCACACGTGTGCTTCAGAGCAGGAGAATTGAGGCCGAGTCACGCGTGTGCTTCAGAGCAGGAGGATTGAGGCCGAGTCACACGTGTGCTTCAGTGCAGGAGGATTGAGGCCGAGTCACGCGTGTGCTTCAGAGCAGGAGGATTGAGGCCGAGTCACACGTGTGCTTCAGTGCAGGAGGATTGAGGCCGAGTCACACGTGTGCTTCAGAGCAGGAGGATTGAGGCCGAGTCACGCGTGTGCTTCAGAGCAGGAGGATTGAGGCCGAGTCACACGTGTGCTTCAGAGCAGGAGGATTGAGGCCGAGTCACGCGTGTGCTTCAGAGCAGGAGGATTGAGGCCGAGTCACACGTGTGCTTCAGTGCAGGAGGATTGAGGCCGCGTCACACGTGTGCTTCAGAGCAGGAGGATTGAGGCCGAGTCACACGTGTGCTTCAGTGCAGGAGGATTGAGGCCGAGTCACACGTGTGCTTCAGTGCAGGAGGATTGAGGCCGAGTCACGCGTGTGCTTCAGAGCAGGAGGATTGAGGCCGAGTCACACGTGTGCTTCAGTGCAGGAGGATTGAGGCCGAGTCACGCGTGTGCTTCAGAGCAGGAGGATTGAGGCCGAGTCACGCGTGTGCTTCAGTGCAGGAGGATTGAGGCCGAGTCACGCGTGTGCTTCAGAGCAGGAGGATTGAGGCCGAGTCACACGTGTGCTTCAGTGCAGGAGGATTGAGGCCGAGTCACACGTGTGCTTCAGTGCAGGAGGATTGAGGCCGAGTCACGCGTGTGCTTCAGAGCAGGAGGATTGAGGCCGAGTCACGCGTGTGCTTCAGTGCAGGAGGATTGAGGCCGAGTCACACGTGTGCTTCAGTGCAGGAGGATTGAGGCCGAGTCACGCGTGTGCTTCAGAGCAGGAGGATTGAGGCCGAGTCACGCGTGTGCTTCAGTGCAGGAGGATTGAGGCCGAGTCACACGTGTGCTTCAGTGCAGGAGGATTGAGGCCGAGTCACGCGTGTGCTTCAGAGCAGGAGGATTGAGGCCGAGTCACGCGTGTGCTTCAGTGCAGGAGGATTGAGGCCGAGTCACACGTGTGCTTCAGTGCAGGAGGATTGAGGCCGAGTCACGCGTGTGCTTCAGTGCAGGAGGATTGAGGCCGAGTCACGCGTGTGCTTCAGAGCAGGAGGATTGAGGCCGAGTCACACGTGTGCTTCAGAGCAGGAGGATTGAGGCCGAGTCACGCGTGTGCTTCAGTGCAGGAGGATTGAGGTTGTGTCACGCGTGTGCTTCAGGCAGTGAGTGGGAGCAGCGCTTCATTCAGATTGGCAGACAGGCAGTGCTTTATTACGTGTGTGGGCGACATTAACAAGCTAACCAGGCTTGTATATTTCTGTGCTTTTCTGCCAGTTTCAATAGTCCACTGAGGCTGGATGTTCATTTGACATGCAATTATTTAATTTCGGACTGGATGTATGGATTGAACTCAGATGTAGATCAAATATAAAATCCATTTTCTCTCATTGAAGCAGGCAAACAATGCTAATGGTAATTGATTACAGATGTAAAGCTGCCCACATCTGAGGCACATCTGAGGCATGTAATGTGTAAGAAACTATAGTGTGAGGGTTCTGTGGAGGATGCTAAACTGCCACAGACTCAAATAAAATAAATGTTTTTTTTTCTGTCAAATGAACAGGATGTTTTGACATGCAAACACTTGGCTGTTGTAGATGTTGAGATTGATGGGAATGTCAGATTCCTCATGCTGGCTCTCTCTCCATCGCGCCGCAGATCTGTAAACACTGCGGTGGAAGCAGGGCCTCGCACACACTCATTTCGAGAACAGACTTCTCTACTTACTCTTTTCCTTACCATCCTTTACAATCAAATTTGAGGCTTTATAAATTAAATATAATATCATACGGGCGGGTTGAGCAACTCTATGGTGACATAATACAAGTTTAAACAATATTGGTTTTGACCAAAATCTAATTTATAAAATGATAAACCTCACATTTCAGCATTTAAACCATTTTGTTAAGAAACGGGATTAGTCACAATTTAAAATCATTATATTTTTATATGAATTTAAACCATATTATTATCTTATTATGTTTAGATTTTAAGAATCCACGTTAGCTTCTTTTCAATCCACCGGGTGAATGAAAATGCAATTTCACTCTCTGAGAAATTCTGGAAAATCAGAAACGCTGCGCTTTTTAGAAATGCAACGGCTTTACCAGTACAACATTAAAAACACCACAAATTAAACATTGTCATAACTGAATGTCTGCAGAAGATGCAACAGCACCAAGTTTTTACTGTACAAACATACAGTGCTCACATTTATTTAATTAAATCATCACCTCTTGAAGTTTAATAACCCCATTAAGCCATATCGCAATTCCTGTCCCCAAATTTAAAACCTCTTGAAATAATAATTAAGACTATTCTTATATAATTTAAGACTTTTATATGGCCTTAAATTTGATACAGTGCAATTTTTGACACTGCTAATTATGAAGGACTCAGTCAACATGTGCTGAGAATGTTTGTCTGGATTAAAAATGTGGTATTGAACTGCATTTGAATACATGTGACACATATTTAACAAAAGCAGCTTTTGTTAAGCAGGATAAAAGAGGAAGAGCAGCAGAAGCGACTCACTGGAACGCCTTGTGGTCCATCTGCGCCTGGCAGCCCGACGTCTCCTTTCTCTCCCTGAGGAACACACAGAAGATTTGTTGATCAACAATCATTTTTCAGATCTGAAACACTTTAACTGCAGTGCTCAGAATCACTTTAAAGATGAAAAACTTGCTTAAAACCACTCTCAGAAAAAAGTTAATGATCCATGAAGGGTTTGAAGTTAAACGAGAAGCGGATTCAGACTTGAATAGAGTATATGACTTTATATTAAAGTGGCTTTGTGTTTGTTTCCTTGCAGAGCGCCAGATCTCACTGGACACATAAAACAGAGCATTTTATAGCAAAACAAGCCAGCAGTGCTGTAATTGAAAAGATGTATTCTCCATAGCATCTTATGTCTGTCTTTTCTGTTTTCTTAGTGTTTAGTTCTAATAGGATACACTGCAAAGATGCATGAATGCAAAACACATCAGATATATGTAATTGAGAAGCAAAGACAATAAGAAAATATATCTTAAGTTTAGGACATGTGTCGGACATGATGCTGTGGCAATGCTCTGCGTGATAGTGTCCTGAAGCATGTGTGAAATCAGTCCGATCAGTCCTAGGCGGGTTACGTCATGACCAGGCAGCTATATATATATATGTTCATATATTATATATATATGTTCCTCCCTGCCCTCGCTACATTACGAGTGGGGATACACATGATGTATGTGTTGTTTGTTTGGGAGTGGAGAACGCACGTCAGCTCTAGTAAAGGGGGCTGACAGTGTTCATTCATAAAATGTCCCAACGTGTAAAGAGAAGCATGCACTATCGGGAGTTTTAGATCTGCTCCTGTTGGCTTTCTTCTCAAGGGAAGTGTCTATGATCTCGCTTAGATTACGGGTCTGGAACATATTTATAATGCAGAGGGAACTGAGCCGACGGGAGATTCCCTTTCTCCTTTGTTCCTATGATCACGTGCAAACTAATTATGCGTGTTTGCAAGACATGATTTTATGATTCTTTTTGTATTTGAGACTATTCTAAAACGAATATTCAGCCTGTCATTCAGACCGTGTGTACGTGTCTGCATTTCATTTTGAGAAATTAAATGAAATATGTGTATGGCTTTCAGAAGTTAGATGCCTGTATGAAAATACTATATTCAGCTTTTCATCCAGACCGAGTTTTTTTGTCTGGTTGATCTTTGGCTGCATTTAATTCTGAGGAATTAAATGGTAATATTCCAGGGTAATGGATAACACCTCATCAACCGCCTGGTTGGTCCAGTGCTGTAATACAGTCTGCAATAATAATAATAATAATAATAATACATAATAATACAAAGAACGCTCTAAAGGTTTTCGTGGCGGCCTAGCTGTTTAACACACACTTCTGGGTGGTGTTTTTGGGGAGAAACCCATTGGATCAGGAGGAGAATGGCGGCTTTGCAAGCCTTATAATAGGGGTATCCCTACAAGAGGTGTGTGATGTGACGGGCTGGTCCTCTCTGCACACATTCGTCAGGTTTTACAAGCTAGATTTGGGCTTCACCCCTGGGTCCCAGGCGCTTCTGTCTTAACTGTCCTCGTCTGATTTCACACAAGACAAGCAGTTTGTTCAACACAAGACTGTTGAACTGGATGCCTGGAGACTGGAGACTTACACATAAGTAAAGAACAAATGTTTGCCCTCCATGAATGCTTCAAGTACACTCACTAACACTTCGGCATTGTGAAGCGGTTTGAAAGGCCAGGAGAAAGAGAAACGAAAAGCTTGGCCTTCCAGGACACATAAAAACATCTAAGCAAGCAAACCTTTCATTAGAAGAGCAGTGAGACTGTAAGAGAAAACATAAATGTGCGCTGCGGTGACCTGGAGCTGGACCCAATAACTACTTTGACTCTGGCCTGACATCTGTAGATGTGTTTGGCAACATAAAACATGTTCTATGGTGAGCAAACATTCAAAGTGTCCAGATTGTGGAGAAGATGTCTCAGACAGAAAACTACACAGTCCGTCCCACTAATGTAAGTCCAGCGTTAACACGTGCGGGACATCGAAATGTCAACCATGTATGTGCTATAAATGTTTCCTTTCTGGTATGAGCCTTTCTTCTTTCATTTTAAACCCGGACACGTTGGAAAAACATGCATGTGCAAAATGATATTCCATTCCTTCTTTCTGCAGTAATAGACGCTGAAAGTGTGTTCAGGTTTATCTGAAACATGGGAATGTTCGTATCACGGCAGATCAGAGATGAAATGTCCGATGAGTATAAATAAAAATGAATAACGCAGTTTTCTCTTAGTCTTATTAAAACAATAAGTGCAACAACATCAAAGTACTCTCTCAATATTCAAAGTGCAAATACAGACCAAACTTTAGCTAAGAGAGATAAGAGAAGGCTACAACTACACAGCCCAGCCTAAGATAACTTTCATATTTAGAGATATTCGCATGCATCAGGGAGCCGCTTTTCAATTCGGGGTATTGAAATTGCGTTTGAATGCGCGCGCGCTTTTTACTTTCGATTTCGCGATCGCGTGTACTCTGTGAGTAAGGAGCAGCGGCGGCGCTGAACACGCATTCAACAAGATAAGACATTTGTCAGACGCTTAAGCCGCCTTTCCAATGCACACAACAAATGACAGCTGACGGACCGGAAGTCATTCATTTCCAACAGAGAGTCGAACGGGAGCTGCGGGGAGTTCCGATCATATGCATATGTGGAAATGTCAGATCTGATTTGAGCTTCGGAGGCCTTGAAATATCTGAACTTCTGCGGCTAGCTCGGAACTTGTTGCTTAAGCTCGTGTCTGATGAGCTGGATGGAACTGAAGTGACTGTCACACTCACACTCTGTCATGGCAATATGACGAGACAGCTTTTCATCTCAGCGAGAAATCACGTCACACTTTAATCTCGCGACATTAAGACAAGAAGAGGCATAGTTGACCATATTTTAATTCGTTGGTTAATCAAAATCATTACGTGTGCCAATGCGCTGTGGCAAGCTTTATGCAGGGATGCATTTGAGTGCTTAATTATATTGTAAAGGATCATAATCATGGTTTAGTATTTGTCTGTAGTGTAGAACAATGTTTGTAATGTAACATATAATGTTCTTTCTCAGCCCTGAAACTCAAACGGTTTTCCGATGCCACCCTCAACTATATATTTAAGTGATTAAATTAATATCATAAACATACGACTAGTCGACTAACGGCTTAAATGAATGACTACTTGTCGACTAGAAAAATATTTAGTCTGTGGCATATTATTATTTATTAGTTTTTATTAATCAATCATAAAATTAAATTGTATTATAAAATAATTTAACTTGCATAACTTATACAAAAATACATCAAATCAAGAAATCATATTGCTCCTGTTTGTTTCCCAGTGTAACTTATCTTGGAGGCTTTGACGATCGTGCTGGAGTGAAGAACAGTTGAGAATCACGTGTCGCCGCGACTGCAGAATTACAGACGTCCTCTCGCAGATGTGTCGGTTTGATATAATTGTCCACGTTCTCACAGCGTTTCTGGACTAAATTGATTCAGACGTATAATTTCAGGTGTGTGATGTGCCAGAAACATAAAAGAAGTTGGCTACTTCAAAACCGTGCTGTCTCAAAACATCACTTATATCCCTGTAAATCTATGGTGTGGATGTGTGGTGAAACTGGTGGCAAAAACACTGTTGGTCCCACATGTCAGCGCAAAGTTGTAAAATGAGTTCAGTACAAAATATGGACAAACTATCCAGCTCAGCTGCAGAACTTGGCAGGTCAGTGGCGTTTTAAATAGCACATGCTGGTTTAGATCTGAATATTACTGATACTTCATGATACGTCTGTATTTTCATCAGCATTTGTTATTTACAGAATGTCTGAAAGTGCACATCTCTGATTCTGACATCAACATAAAGAAGACTAAACATTTCTGTGTGTTTATAAAGCACTATTGTGGTATGACATACACATGTTGCCTTTGGCTTGCTCAGTTGGGGATATTTGGGGATATTTAATTTAATTAATCAAACAACAATACTATTGATCAGCATTACCAAACGTGGACGTTTTCCACTAGAAACAAACATTGATGTATTATTTTAATTTAATACTGTGAAGCTGCTTTGATACAATCTGTATTGTGAAAAGCGCTATATAAATAAACTTGACTTGACTTG
>NC_140228.1:29885517-29923017 GCF_951802725.1 Rutilus rutilus
AGGAAAGGAGTAACAGAAGTAGAGGAGGGTGAAGGGAGAAATGAAGGGGGAATGTAAAATAGTTAGAATATATATTTTTTTAATGTTCCTAAAGCAAATTTAGATAAATCCATATGACAAAAATATGTTGCAAGAACATTTTGCTAACATTTCCATTAAATTATGAAAACATTATTTCTGAATATTGCCTGAACGTTCAAAATATCCATTAAAACTTGATTTTTTTCTTGGTTATATGAACATTAAGGGAACTTTCCACTTTATAATTTTGCAAAACATTATGGGAATGTTACTTTTGAATGTTCTCTGAAAGTCCTGAAACAAGCTGGAACATTTAAAAAACTTTAGATGAACGTCAAACTAAAATGTTTATTTTTTTAAAAAACATGAAAGTTGGATTAATAATGTTTTTGTTCTAACGTTTTAAAGCAAATCATTCATCACAGTTTCTACTACCAGCGTCTCTGAGGAAAGTTTGACGGTTGTTCTGTTTTCTGACTACAAAATAATTGTTGCTTTTGAATGGACAGAAGTTCTGAGTCTACACATATTTTGAGAAAAAAAAATAAAAATCTGGTACTTTCTCTGTAACCATTAATTATTTGAAAGAGTTTTTTTTTGTTTTTTTTTTCTACATTTGCTTATTGTTTATTACCCACACACATGTTGTAATTACAAAAAACACATAAAACATTTAAAATATTTGGCAACTTGAACTAATACAAATATATCCAAACATTTATGAAAATATATATATATTCTGATCTGAGAAGTTTTTGCATAAAAACAGTTATTATACAGTTATTATATGTTGCTTAAATCTATGATAGTGTGTTTTTATTGTGTTCACCCAACAGATTATGATGTTAGAATTTTGCTTTGAAAGATAGAATGAACAAAAAACTCTCCCATTATCACAGTGACAGTATGGAGTGGAAAAGGCAATGAATGCAAACTTGGAGAAACATTTTGAGCCATTTCCAAATCATTTCCATAATGTTGGCAAATATCAAAAATGTAAAGCTTCATCTGTCAGTCTCTGTTGACTATTTAGACTTTTAGAAGATGAAAATCTGCACAGAGAAAACAAGTGGCTTGAACCGTTCCCAAAGAAAACCGTGTAACTTGGCATCGTCCACCAGACTATTCCCAGGATAAGTGAACAGAACTAACATTTAGATTCATTTGTCAGTCCAGCGGAAAAATGTGTTGACAGATTCTCAAGTAGTTTTTAGCAGTGAAGTCCTTCGTGAAGAGCTGACAGAGTCTCATTCACAGCCGTGACTGAACCAACACAAGCATTACGTCATCACTACTAACCCTGTCCTTCATCTGAAGCCAGCGTCACATGACCCGGCTCCAGTGCGAGTGTGGCGTCAGACCGAGAAGGAAGATTAGCATGAACACATTTACATCTCGACAGAACACTTCTGTCTTTGAGCTCATGTTCAGATTAAACGATGTTCATCCTTAAAGTGCATTATGCTTTTTCGAATGTTAGCTTTCATGTAGTGTGTAACAAAGCCATTTGTGAATGCAAGAGGTCTGCACGACTACAATTATATTGAAGTATGTTGCATTGATTGTATTACATAATCCATATATAAAATTACATAATAAAATGATTAAATAATACAATTTCATTTCATTGTAAATACATTCCATCATATAGAGTTAAAGAGTATAAAAGCTGCGTTATATCTTCATCTGCGAGGTTTCTCTGAATAACTCGTCTGTGTTTATTGTGAGAACTGGTGAGAATGGCACCAGAAAGCCCTTATATGGAGATGTTTGGGCGTGTTTATGCAAATGACTAACCTCGAGCAGCTCATTTACATTACTCAACATTCACTAACATCAGAACGAGCTTAAGAACAAAGCCATGTGCGTACGAACGTGTTGTGAAATTGGGCGTAGATTTTTCGTGAGAAGTTCTCCTGTGCGTATACAAATATATCAAATAATCCACGCAATTATAATGAGACTCATTGTCTCCTAAACGAGAAAAGCAATTCTAAACTGTTGAAACGAGTCGTCAGCAATTCCAGTCTCACTTCCTGTTACATGTAACAATGGAACTAATTTGCATAATGCCAGTCTTTGGTCTTGATTGGCTGAGCAGCGTCTCTTAGCCCCGCCCTCAAAACGCTCTAGTTGTTGTAATGGATTTCTGACACGCGCTGTCAGCGGTCGACCAATCACAACAGACTGAGCCGTCTGTCCAATCAGAGCAGAGCAGCTCTCAGAGAGGCGGGGTTTAGAGAGACTGAATCTTCAAACTAACCGTTTCAGACACTGAGAGAAAAGAGCTGATGCTGCAGTGTGTGTCATGAGAAAATTAAAGTGTTCTTTTTTTACGTTGGATGTGTGTAAACTTATTGTAGGAGACTCCAAAACAAAATTAGGAGCCTTTAAAATAGCACAACAGGGGCACTTTAATCATCTCTTTCACTCATTTTCTGAGGTGTTGATCCACTGAAAGGCTGTTTCATTTAAAGGCATAATTTTGAATGTCATGCAGGTATACGTCAATTCATGGATCAGAGACCAAGTACTATTATAGGTTTGGACCGTATATAGAGAGAATCAGCTGTCATTCGTGCCAGCGTCGAGTTATTCCTGTGTCAGTCAGACTGATTTATGTCTTTACTGATTAAAACTCACTTCAGTGTCAATGACGGGGGAAACTTGCTGGTCATAAAGTTCCTTACTGCCCATGAAACTTTATTTGCATCACTAGAACTGTCAAAATTAGAGCATTAATCTAATGTGATTAATTATTTAAAAATCATTAAACATTTAACACTAACCCTGGGGATTAGACCACTGGAGCAGGTCCAGCTCGAAGGCTTTTTGTTTGTTTGTTTGTTTGTTTGTTTGTTTGTTTGTTTGTTTGTTTGTTTGTTTGTTTGTTTGTTTGTTTGTTTTGCTTTTTGCACAAATGTTTGGTTTTGGTGGCTTAACAACTATTGTTTAATACTAGCACGGGTCAGACTATTGTTCTTAAATGTATTATTTTAAATCATGTCATGTTTCATTTTACAGTAGTTTAACAATAGTAAGATTTTTACATTTCTATTTTATTTATTCATTCATTTTATGTTTGATAAAGTTCAATTGTGTGTACTCTACTATTTAAAGTTTTAGGGTCGTGATATTTTTATTGTTTTTGTCTCTTCTGCTCACCAAAAACCTGACATATTATCCTACTGTAAATCAGCTGTTCTCTATGTAAATATACAGTAAAGTGTAATTTATTCCTGTGAATTTTCAGCATCATTACTCCAGTCTTCAGTGTCACATGATCCTTCACAAATCACTCTAATATGATGTTTTGATGCTCAAGAAACATTTATGATTATTATCAGTGTTGAAAACAGTTGTTCTGCTTAATATTTCTGTGGAAACCGTCATACATTTTATTTTTCAGGATTCTCTGAAGAATAAAAATTTCAAAAGAACAGCATTTATTTAAACCAAAATCTTGTGTAACATTATAAATGCCTTTACTGTTACTTTTGATCAATTTAATGCATCCTTGCTGAATAAAAATATGAATTTCTTTCACTTACTTACTGGCCTCAAACTTTTGATTGATAGTGTTTATCATATGCATATGCTTTTATGAAATGATTAATGGTCTCTTTAAAATTCCACAGATTTGTAGACACTTTATTTAGGTTTAGCGAGTTTCTGAACGGAACCATGTGAAGAACATTTTTCACTTTTTCTTTCTGCAGTGGGAGCTGGAAAGTCAAATATACATCTCCTGTTTCCTATACACAATTATGATGATTACAAGCCGCTTTGTCCAATTTGCAAGAGAAAGTCATTCGTCTTGCTTAGTCACTGAGAAAACACTGGTCTGAAGTTCATTCCTAAAGGAAAATGAGCCTGACTTGCTCATGTCAACAGTGATTGTTGTGTCTTGTAATTGTGTTCATCTGAGCCACACATGACTGAGTCTCTTTAGTTCCTGTAAACCATTAGCCGGTGCAATGTTCCCTGAAACTATATCAAGGCAAATGCATCTTATTTATTATCCTGGTGGCATCAAGTAGAACCGCAAGACCAGATGATGCTTAACAAGCTTAGCTTCTTTGGCTATGCTTAATAAAATGCAAAAATATAATGCAGCATAACCACTCAAAGCCTGTATAGACCAACTTCACGTTTACAGCAAGCTGCCGTAATTCCAGTGCCGGCAGACAGAAACTAGCAGATGTTTAACAGTAACAGCTCCAGTGTTTAGTGTAATATCTGTCGACCCACACAGAGAGAGAACGAGACGTCAGATCTCTCATTAACAACAGGAAGGGTGTCAGAATTACACAGACGAGTCATACTTTATTGGACAAAACTGCTTTTCCAGAAGCAGCCGAAACCATATCGCTGTAATACTGCAAAACTAACCCTGATTTAATCAATTATAAACCATTAAGAGCCTTTACCTTTCTTTTGAACCTAAAAATGACAAGCACAAACCTCAAAAAACACTCTAAAAATATAATAATTAGGTAATGGTACATCAAACAGTCTTTGGGTTCGGTGTGAATGTGTTTTAATGCAGATCTTCTCTGTAAGAGCGTAATGTCAAACTTCAAACTAAATCATGATCTTGCTGTCAGATGTGTGTGTCATTTAATGCGTTTGAGAGGCATTTTCCTCAGCGCACAACTTACATCTTACAGTTGTTACTGTACTTACTGTACCTGTAAATGGTGCAGAATTCATGCAAGTATTTCCATCTCACAAAAAAGATGATCCTGACAGCAAGCGGGTCTGTGTTTAACTTCACAGACTTCAGTGGAGCGGAATCATTTTAACCTAATTCTAAAATATTTTGCATCCAAAAGCACTTCGAATCTCTTCGTCTGATTACAACTCCATAAACCGCAGTGTGTGTCATTTACATGCACTTTTTTTTAGAGACAGTCAGTAAACAACTTTTTAATAAAATAAATAAATAAACATGTTTTTTTTTTCTCCTGAAGCACGGAGTGATTTGTGTGTTATTACACTCCTAACAGTGACAGTATAATCGAGTCCAACTTTTCTCTTTATCTTTTTTATGTTGTTTTTTAATGCTAAAAATGTCTCTTTTTATAATGTAGATGTGTAACACTGCGAGACTCGATCACTCAACGTGAAAGTCGCCTAACAAACATCATTACTTTCTGTGGATCAGTGTATGAATCTCATTGGGCCCTATCTCGCACCCAGCACAATTGACTTTGTACAGCGACACATGTATCATTCCTATTCTGCTCCCGACGCACAGCGGACTTTTCCCTCCACAGACGCACATCGGTAAATTAGGGAATGAACTTGCGCTCCCGGCGAAAAGAGGAGGCGTGTTCCGGCGCAAACGTTCCCTGGTGCTATTTTGCAGTTTCAGAAAACAATTCCTCCACTGACCAGGAGAAACCTCGTCTAAAGTCAGTGGCGCGTTATTCAGATGCTATTTTAAGGGCGCATGCTTGGCCATAATGTAGCGTGTGCACAACACACACACACTTTGCTTCTCTCATCTACACACAGACGCAGCAGTTTTCATTCTTAGAAAACCATACATTATTATAAGGAACAATATTAACACACGAGGGAAATCATTGTTGTGTCCATGAAGATGTGAAAAATAGGCATAAATCTAGCTTACACATTTACCCAAATCATCATACGCCTGTTTAACCGAAGCTAATCTGTGTGTGTTTCTCCATCCCCAATGTGACTTCTCTGTGTTTTACGGCCCTGACGAGAACGTCGGTCTCCTCGGCTGTGAACCGCTCCTGGCGTGCGTCTGGCAAATCCGCCGTTATAATAGCAATCCGCCATGGAACAAGCACGCCTGCTCTTAAAGGGAATGTGAGATGTCGCTCTGATTGGTTTATTTCACGTTACGCCCAAACCACACCTATGAGTAATGAAGCTGCTTCAGACCAACACATTTTAGATTTGCGTCGGAGAGTCATTTATCCCGCCGGTATAATAGCAACAGTGCCGAGACCCGCCCACAAAGTTACTTGCGTTTCATGTTTGCTACTTGCGTTTCAGATCGTTAAAATAGGGCCCATTGACTTTTTTTAGAGACTTTTTAATAAAAATTAAATAAAATAAATAAATAAACATAATATTTGTGTGTTATACACTCCTAACAGTGACAGTATAATCGAGTCCAGCGTGTCAGACTGCAGGAGGCTTCAAGATAGTTTGACACACTGTTGCCAACTTTTCTCTTTATCTTTTTTATGTTGTTTTTTAATGCTGAAAATCTCTCTTTTTATAATGCAGATGTGTAACACTGCGAGACTCGATCACTCAACGTGAAAGTCGCCTAACAAACATCATTACTTTCTGTGGATCAGTGTATGAATCTCATGGTGTGCGTTTGACGGTGATGATGAGTTGTGTCACTGTGTCACAATCACTGTTGGGGAAAGTCACTTTTAAAAGCATTTTACTGCATTGCATTTTACTGTTTTTATTCATTTTGAGGAATACTGAATGTTTTCGTGCAAGTGAGATGAGTGAGTGCATGTTCACATTTAGTCTAGAACTAAAATAATCATCATGTTTACACAGCGCGCGCGCACACACACACACACACACACAACACCTCTTCACTTTATTTCTCTCAACATGGGGACAAGAGAGCTGTCAGTCAATAAATGTGAAAAACTAACTTGCGTTACTTATTTTAAAAAGTAATTTAGATATTTTGCTGTAAATTGAAAAAGTAATGCGTTACTTTACTAGTTACTTGAAAAAGTAATCTGATTACTTAACTCAAGTTACTTGTAATGAGTTTCCCCAACACTGTCTTGTGAGGAGAACAGCACACACCCGTGAGTAACTTACCCTAACACGGGTAACACATTTGACAATGAAAATCCTTTGAATATTGTCTGACCTTTGACCCAGCAGGGCCGGCGGGTCCTCGGCTCCCAGAGAGTCCTGATTTTCCCTGAAGAACACAGATATATCTTCAATCAACCGTATTTCTCTCGTTCACTCCATCAATACTCTGACTGGTATCAGGTTGTGCATGTAGTGTTGTGAATATGGACAAAAGTGTTTATTCCATGCAACAATTTCCAAGAAGACGGCTGCATATTAATGAATAGGACAATTAATCATTGTCGCGCTGCATTTTATCATATGTGAAAACTGTGTATCTTTATATATCTGCAAATCTGTCTGGTCAGATAACGTTTCTGTGCAAGAGCAAAGGTGTTTTGTGTTGTCATATATAACATTACACAACGTTACCATTGGACCGGGCTCTCCGTGAGGTCCTCGTTCTCCTCTCTGCCCCGGCTCTCCCTGTTCAACAACACAACATTTCACATGAGCTTTATTTGCGTGACTGTGTATCACAATATTGCCAAAGCATTAACATATTTTATATAAATAATAAAACAAACAAAACATATATGTATAGATCATGTCATAGCATAGTAAATAAATAAATAAATACAATCCATCTTAATAAATGAATAAATAAATCATCTTCTCGAAGTATGAAGGGCATTTTCTCAGTGTCACTCAGTTTAATGAATGATGGAATCAATGTTTCAGATCTGGGCAGAAACGTTTCTCTCATTAATATACTTAGTCCAGATGAGTAGAGTTTATCATCCTCTGTTTAGTTTACAGTGTCTACATCTGATGCTTAATATCACAAACGCTTATGACAGCATACAATTACGAATAAGGCCTTATAACTGCTTATTTCTTTACAGTAGTATATAGTAATTACATTGTAATACTGTATTCAAAAATGTACATTTTAAGTAAAATCTATTACAGTATTAAATGTAAATATTTGAAACACAGAAAAAGAAAAAGGAAATTACTGTAATCCAGTGAAAAGAAAATGAATGCAATGATTTCTTATTTAAATCAGCAAAAAATGAAAAGCAAGTACAACAAATGTTTCCTCTGATCTATGCACTTTACGATTTAAAAACATATAATATTATTATTATTGAAAGAATATAGCACCTTTTGTCCCGGCGGTCCGGCTGTCCCGATGATCGGTCTCGTCACTCCCTGAAACACAAAAGCAGATTTTCTCTTGGTATTTCAGTATTTTATTCGGCTCTTATAGTTTGAACGCAGTGTGTGTGAAACATCTCTCGGCCGTGTTCTCTCTCTCTCTCTCTCTCTCCCAGAGGTGGACGACGGACACAACGGACGTGCTTGAGTGAAAGGACACACACTACTGGTCAAATATCTCAGTTACAGGTCAAAGTGGTAAAGACAGATTTTTACTTCAGTAAAAGTACAGAAGTACTCGTTTCAAAAGAACTTGAGTATCAGAAGTAAAAAGTAAATGTTAATGCATTGTTTTATTATTGTTGTATTGTTGTATGTAATACTGTACATTATGCCTCTGAATCAACCTCCTGAATACACCTGCCAGTTAGTAATACTGAGGAGATAACAGCTTTTAGAATTAGGTTATAAAACCTATAGAAATTAAACAACTAAATTGACCAAAAAGAAAACACAGCCATAATCATCTTCTTTTTTTTATTTATTTAACACTCCTACCACCCCAACCAAAGAAGTACACATCTGTGTAGTGGAGTAAAAAGTATGATATGTGACTTTCAAATGTAGTGAAGTTAAAGTAAAAAGTTTCCAGAATAAATAATACTCAAAGTAAAGTACAGATACTCAGAAAGTGTAGTTTAGTACAGTCCTCAAGTAAATGCACTGTGTTGCTGTCCATCTCTGCTCTCTACAAGACTGAACACCATCTACACACTCACCTCACACACTGAGGCTGTGTCCCAAATGACGCACTATACACTTCTGCACTATACACTATACACTTCTGCACTATACACTTCTGCACTATACACTTCTGCACTATACACTATACACTTCTGCACTATACACTTCTGCACTATACACTTCTGCACTATACACTATACACTTCTGCACTATACACTATACACTATACACTTCTGCACTATACACTTCTGCACTATACACTTCTGCACTATACACTATACACTTCTGCACTATACACTATACACTATACACTTCTGCACTATACACTTCTGCACTATACACTATACACTTCTGCACTATACACTATACACTTCTGCACTATACACTTCTGCACTATACACTTCTGCACTATACACTATACACTTCTGCACTACACTTCTGCACTATACACTTCTGCACTATACACTATACACTTCTGCACTACACTTCTGCACTATACACTATACACTATACACTTCTGCACTACACTTCTGCACTATACACTTCTGCACTATACACTATACACTATACACTTCTGCACTACACTTCTGCACTATACACTATACACTATACACTTCTGCACTACACTTCTGCACTATACACTTCTGCACTATACACTATACACTATACACTTCTGCACTATACACTTCTGCACTATACACTATACACTTCTGCACTATACACTATACACTTCTGCACTATAAACTTATACACTATACACTTCTGCACTATACACTATACACTTCTGCACTATACACTATACACTTCTGCACTATACACTTCTGCACTATACACTATACACTTCTGCACTATACACTATACACTTCTGCACTATACACTATACACTTCTGCACTATAAACTTATACACTATACACTTCTGCACTATACACTATACACTTCTGCACTATACACTATACACTTCTGCACTATACACTTCTGCGCTTCTGCACTATACACTATACACTTCTGCACTATACACTTATACACTATACACTATACACTATACACTTCTGCACTATACACTTCTGCACTTCTGCACTATACACTATACACTTCTGCACTATGCACTTCTGCACTATACACTATACACTTCTACACTATACACTTATACACTATACACTTCTGCACTATACACTATACACTTCTGCACTATACACTATACACTTCTGCACTACACACTTCTGCACTATACACTATACACTTCTGCACTATACACTTCTGCACTTCTGCACTATACACTTCTGCACTATACACATCTGCACTTCTGCACTATACACTATACACTTCTGCACTATACACTTATACACTATACACTTCTGCACTATACACTTCTGCACTATACACTTCTGCACTATACACTTCTGCACTATACACTATACACTTCTGCACTATACACTTCTGCACTATACACTATACACTTCTGCACTATACACTATGCACTTCTGCACTATACACTATACACTTCTGCACCTATACACTTCTGCACTATACACTTCTGCACTATACACTATACACTTCTGCACTATACACTATACACTTCTGCACTATACACTTCTGCACTATACACTTCTGCACTATACACTATACACTTCTGCACTATACACTATACACTTCTGCACTATACACTATACACTATACACTTCTGCACTATACACTATACACTATAGACTTCTGCACTATACACTATACACTTCTGCACTATATACTTCTGCACTATACACTTCTGCACTATACACTATACACTTCTGCACTATACACTATACACTTCTGCACTATACACTTCTGCACTATACACTTCTGCACTATACACTATACACTTCTGCACTATACACTTATACACTATACACTTCTGCACTATACACTATACACTTCTGCACTATACACTATACACTTCTGCACTATACACTTCTGCACTATACACTTCTGCACTATACACTTCTGCACTTCTGCACTATACACTATACACTTCTGCACTATACACTTCTGCACTTCTGCACTATACACTTCTGCACTTCTGCACTTCTGCACTATACACTTCTGCACTTCTGCACTATACACTTCTGCACTATACACTTATACACTATACACTTCTGCACTATACACTATACACTTCTGCACTATACACTTCTGCACTATACACTTCTGCACTATACACTATACACTTCTGCACTATACACTTCTGCACTATACACTTCTGCACTATACACTATACACTTCTGCACTATACACTATACACTTCTGCACTTCTGTACTATACACTATACACTTCTGCACTATACACTATACACTTCTGCACTATACACTATACACTTCTGCACTATACACTTCTACACTATACACTTCTGCACTATACACTTCTGCACTATACACTATACACTTCTGCACTATACACTTCTGCACTATACACTATACACTTCTGCACTATACACTATACACTTCTGCACTATACACTTCTGCACTATACACTATACACTTCTGCACTATACACTTCTGCACTATACACTTCTGCACTATACACTATACACTTCTGCACTATACACTTCTGCACTATACACTATACACTTCTGCACTATACACTTCTGCACTATACACTTCTGCACTTCTGCACTATACACTATACACTTCTACACTATACACTTCTGCACTATACACTATACACTTCTGCACTATACACTTCTGCACTATACACTTCTGCACTTCTGCACTATACACTTCTGCACTTCTGCACTATACACTATACACTTCTGCACTATACACTTATACACTATACACTTCTACACTATACACTTCTGCACTATACACTTCTGCACTATACACTATACACTTCTGCACTATACACTTCTGCACTATACACTTCTGCACTTCTGCACTATACACTTCTGCACTTCTGCACTATACACTATACACTTCTGCACTATACACTTATACACTATACACTTCTGCACTATACACTATACACTTCTGCACTATACACTTCTGCACTATACACTTCTGCACTATACACTATACACTTCTGCACTATACACTTCTGCACTATACACTTCTGCACTTCTGCACTATACACTTCTGCACTTCTGCACTATACACTTCTGCACTTCTGCACTATACACTATACACTTCTGCACTATACACTTATACACTATACACTTCTGCACTATACACTATACACTTCTGCACTATACACTTCTGCACTATACACTTCTGCACTATACACTTCTGCACTATACACTATACACTTCTGCACTATACACTTCTGCACTATACACTATACACTTCTGCACTACACTTCTGCACTATACACTTCTGCACTATACACTTCTGCACTATACACTTCTGCACTATACACTATACACTTCTGCACTATACACTTCTGCACTATACACTATACACTTCTGCACTATACACTATACACTTCTGCACTATACACTATACACTTCTGCACTTCTGCACTATACACTATACACTTCTGCACTATACACTTATACACTATACACTATACACTTCTGCACTATACACTTATACACTATACACTTCTGCACTATGCACTATACACTTCTGCACTATACACTTCTGCACTATACACTTCTGCACTATACACTTATACACTATACACTTCTGCACTATGCACTATACACTTCTGCACTATACACTTCTGCACTATACACTTCTGCACTATACACTTATACACTATACACTTCTGCACTATGCACTATACACTTCTGCACTATACACTTCTGCACTATACACTTATACACTATACACTTCTGCACTATGCACTATACACTTCTGCACTATACACTATACACTATACACTTCTGCACTATACACTTATACACTATACACTTCTGCACTATGCACTATACACTTCTGCACTATACACTTCTGCACTATACACTTCTGCACTATACACTTATACACTATACACTTCTGCACTATGCACTATACACTTCTGCACTATACACTTCTGCACTATACACTATACACTTCTGCACTATACACTTCTACACTATACACTTCTGCACTATACACTATACACTTCTGCACTATACACTATACACTTCTGCACTATACACTTCTGCACTATACACTATACACTTCTGCACTATACACTTCTGCACTATACACTTCTGCACTATACACTTCTGCACTATACACTTCTGCACTATACACTATACACTTCTGCACTATACACTTCTGCACTATACACTTCTGCACTATACACTTCTGCACTATACACTATACACTTCTGCACTATACACTATACACTTCTGCACTATACACTTCTGCACTATACACTATACACTTCTACACTATACACTTCTGCACTATACACTTCTGCACTATACACTATACACTTCTGCACTATACACTTCTGCACTATACACTTCTGCACTACACACTTCTGCACTACACACTTCTGCACTATACACTTCTGCACTATACACTATACACTTCTGCACTATACACTATACACTTCTGCACTATACACTATACACTTCTGCACTATACACTATACACTTCTGCACTATACACTATACACTTCTGCACTATACACTTCTGCACTATACACTATACACTTCTGCACTATACACTATACACTTCTGCACTATACACTATACACTTCTGCACTATACACTTCTGCACTATACACTATACACTTCTGCACTATACACTTCTGCACTATACACTATACACTTCTGCACTATACACTATACACTTCTGCACTATACACTTCTGCACTATACACTATACACTTCTGCACTATACACTATACACTTCTGCACTATACACTTCTGCACTATACACTATACACTTCTGCACTATACACTATACACTATACACTTCTGCACTATACACTTCTGCACTATACACTTCTGCACTATACACTTCTGCACTATGTACTCTCTGACAGTCGATTGCATGAAGTGGCCATTTGTTCCACACTTGTTTTTTCGGTTAAATAAGTGCATCATCCGGCTATTTTAAGTGCACTTTTTCTTTTTAGTATTTTCAGTGTGAACGCACACTCGCATTACAGTTTTTTCCAATTGCTAACACACTAATACGACACGCACAGCACAGTTATTTAAACTGACACACACAGAGCAAAACCTCTTCTCAAGTCTCCAAAAGTCTGAACACATTTTCTGCTTTACACACATTTCAGAATGGCACTTTTTAAACACTGAACACGATTCTCTGCGTAACACACAACAATCTGACATAAAGTCACATGATTGCCATTTCAAAACACTGCCATTCAAAATGACACTCCATGATCTGATTGGCCGATACATGTGTGTGTGCCAAACACCTCAATGCTTAATAAACACTTCAGTCTTTTTCAGTTTACTGTTTTTTGTGAGCATATTTGTGTTCAGTCCACTGACTTGTTTGGTGAAAAATAAAAAAATAAAATGTTTGAACAGCATGTGTGTGTATCTGCAAATATTTCTGTGCATGTGAACAATCTGAAGAATTGTCTAGAATTTGAACTATTTTAGCATTATGGCAAAGCATACTGAAGATGAGAGTGCTCTTCATTACGCCCAACAGTGTGTAGTTGGTTAGACAACAATCTGCTAATATGAATGAAGTGTGTTTGGGACGCAGCTTGAGTGTGCTTATGAAGGGAAGTTTGCAGTCAGTAAGAGCTCTTACCATTGGTCCAGGCGGGCCCAGTTCCCCTGGCAACCCTTGTTCTCCTCGCTCACCCTGCATGTGAAAGAGACCCAACATGATTTGCAATGAGGGAAAAGCTCCCCGAATTACACCTAAACACTGTTCATCAGGAGGTGTGTGAGTATGTGTGTGTGTGTGTGTGTGTGTGTGCGATGGGAGACTCACTTTCGCCCCCTGGAGTCCCGGATCTCCTCTCGGTCCTGATAGGCCAGCGTCACCCTGCGAGACAGAAGAGTAGAAACACAACGCTGACTTCTTCAACAGATGCTGTACGACTGCATGCTTACAAACACTGTAAAATATACAGTATATAAAAAAAAAAACTGCTACAGATCTAACCTTACATTTCATGTAATTTTACAGTAAAATACCGTTGAATGCACCATTATTGGAAGTGATAACTAATACCTTAGAAATACCAAGACAGTGAAAGACTTGCCTTGAAGGAACTCATAAAGAACAAATCATCTTATAATTTACAGTGAAAATCCAAAAACTGACGGTTCAGAAGAATTGTTTAATTGGAATAGTTTCTTCGATAACACTTTACAATAAGGTTCATTAGTTAACATGAACTAATAATGAACTGCACTTATACAGCATTTATTAATCTTTGTTAATGTTAATTTCAACATATACTAATACTTTATTAAAATCATGTTAACATTAGTTAATGCACTGTGAACTAACATGAACAAACAATGAACAGCTGTATCTTTATTAACTAACATTAACAAAGATTAATACAGTAACAAATGTATTGCTCACGGTTAGTTTATGTTAGTTAATACATTATCTAATGTTTACTAATGAACCTTACTGTAAAGTGTTGCTGTTATTTGAGTATCATTGAGATGCTATTATATTTTATCAATATTTTTCAATTAGTTTTCATTTTACTGAATTATTCTGGTAACCTCAAGTAAAATCTGCATGATTTTTGGGTTTGCTTGTTTGTTTGTTTGTTGGTTTGTTTGTTTACAGTCTGAAACTGTAAGAGCTTCTTACCTTTCCTCCAGGTGCACCTGGATCTCCTGGCTCTCCTCTTGAACCTTGAGGTCCCTTTATTAAGAAAACACACACGTGTCGTTCACACAGATTGCCAGCGGCCAAAAGAAGCGTCAATATCCTGAATCTATATGTAGTTTTACTCACAGGTTTCCCGTCGGGGCCCGGAGGTCCGGCTCTTCCCGTCTCCCCCCGCTCCCCCTGTAGAGATCAGACTGTAATCACCGTTTAAAGAGACAGTGTGCACTTACTCAGCAGAGAGTGAAGGAGATGTGTGTCGACCCTCGGTCCCGGAGGCCCTTCGCTGCAGTCGCACTCGTCTTCGTCAGCGCTGGGCTCTCGATCCAGAGGACACTGGAGACACACACTCACATCATGAAGATCATCATCATCACCTCAACCTCATCACACACACTTCAGTCCTGAGAGTGCACGGTTCACACTTACCCGTTCATCATCCTGTAAAACAAGGAGATAAAAGAGGAAGTTAGTCTGTATGAATGAATCTTTTAGCTTACAGTCATAAACAGCACTAACTGAGAGATGATTCAACACATCACAGCATTTGATTCATTTGAAAACTCAGATAAAAACAACGGTTTATGAAATAATTGATGTAACCATTAAAGCAATGCCAGTAAATCTGACATGTAAGGGATAATGTACATCCAGCTGGTTGTTATCTCAGAATAAACCCGACCGAGTGATCAGGATCAGGGGTTTATTCTGAGAACACACACACACACACCTGGAGGGGGTTTATTCTGACACACACACACACACACACACACACCTGAAGGGGTTTATTCTGAGACACACACACACACACACACCTGAAGGGGTTTATTCTGAGACACACACACACACACACACACACACACACACCTGAAGGGGTTTATTCTGAGACACACACACACACACACACACACACACACACACCTGAAGGGGTTTATTCTGAGACACACACACACACACACACACACACACACACCTGAAGGGGTTTATTCTGAGACACACACACACACACACACACCTGAAGGGGTTTATTCTGAGACACACACACACACACACACACACACACACACACACACACACCTGAAGGGGTTTATTCTGAGACACACACACACACACACACACACACACACACACCTGAAGGGGTTTATTCTGAGACACACACACACACACACACACACACACACACACACCTGAAGGGGTTTATTCTGAGACAGACACACACACACACACACACACACACACACACCTGAAGGGGTTTATTCTGAGACACACACACACACACACACACACACCTGAAGGGGTTTATTCTGAGACACACACACACACACACACACACACACACCTGAAGGGGTTTATTCTGAGACAGACACACACACACACACACACACACCTGAAGGGGTTTATTCTGAGACAGACACACACACACACACACACACACCTGAAGGGGTTTATTCTGAGACAGACACACACACACACACACACACACACACACACACACACACCTGAAGGGGTTTATTCTGAGACACACACACACACACACACACACACACACACCTGAAGGGGTTTACTCTGAGAGAACAACCTGCCTCACAACCAATCAAATGAATGCAGTTCTACAGCAAAGTTTCTCTTAGTTCTCACCACAGAGTAGATTTCGCATGCGGTCTCTCTCTCGCTCTGATGTGGGTCACAGTAAAGCCTCAGTTTCTGGAGTTCTGTCTGTGGTCAATGACAAATGACAAATGACAACAACAACATTTAGACTTCTCTACTTCAACACAACACACGACTATAGCCCGTAAGCACTTTAGAAACAGCCAGACAAGAATAGGTCCAGAGTATGTATTTTTCCCCGCATTAATTTCACACGTCTAGTACAATTATGTGTTTCACAATGATGTGGTTTTGTTTCATTAATACAGTGTGTACTTTTCTCTTGATTTACCCCCGAAAGACTGGAAGTGAAATGTGACAACATGCCCCATAGGTGGAACATTATAACATGACCATATGACAGATTAAAATGTTCTCTGATCTAAAAAAAAAAAATGTACAAGACAAACTCAATAAATTATTTTATTATCTGTATTTCTCAATAAATACAATTATTAACTTTTTAATATAAAATAATTTTTAATGCAAAACACAGCTATACAGCATAGTTCAAAACATAATAATAATTAATAATTTCTGAACATTGACCTTTTTCTCATGGTTTCTCAACAGAATTCATAAAAGTATAGAGTAGAATATCATAGTTCTAATAGAGGCTCATTGTAACGCAGTGTGACAACATGCCCCGCCTGAGCAACTGGGGTTTAAACCCGGATAGTGTTTCTGCTGTTAGATCAGCATTAAAGAACTAGATCAACTGTTAAATTACAGATTGGAGATTCAAATAATATCAGATTTGTCTACTTTTAAATAAACACAAAAAACAGAGATGGAAAAATGAACATAAGTAAGAAATGTACTTTTGCTGTGGTTTAATAAATGTTCAGTGATATCTTCCAAAGATTTCTGAATTTTGCCGCAGTTTTTTCTCTATATAGTGTTGTTATGGCAACTAGTAAATACACTCAGTTTGGTCATGCTGTGTGTGGAAGTATTTAATACAAGTGTGTGACAACTAGCCCCGTGTTAGTGTGTGCCCCGATCACCCCAGTTTACTTTCCTATACTCACAGGGAGTGTAGCATCAGAGCCAAAGCGCTTGGAAATCTGAGTCTTCCCGTTGATGAAGATGGGCTCCGAAGTTTCCAGAGGTTCATCCTGGATCTGCTGGTCGTCCAGAAAACACGTCACATGTCTGGGTTTGACCAGAACCTTCAGCTGGTGCCAGCTTCCATCGAACAGAGCCTGCAAGAGGTTTCACAACTTAAGATGATACGCTGAGAAGATCAATAAAGACTGAAGGTGTGCACAAAGATCTGCTTGTTAATTTGGCATGAATGTCAGAAAAGAGTCGGACAATTTTCCAAAACAAGCTGCTCTGCATGAATGAGGGGCTGTGGTGGAGGAAAGTGGAGGAAAACGGCTCGATTATGTAAAAACATCTTGGAAAACCACTCGGTTTTGACATTAAGAGCAGAAGAAGACGTGGAACAGGTACAAGATGATGATTGCAGGAACTCAGAGAACATGAAAACCTTTCTGAGGGTTTGTGTTATTTAAGTGTATAAGTGAGAAGCATTAGTGGGAAAAGCGTCATGGGAATTTGAACAGGAAATTGCAGCTGTACAAAAATATAGTCAGTCAATCATGTCAAAAAGCAGCTTATTTATACATCATTCTTCCGCCTAAACGAGTGTGTGGTGCAACCTCTGTTTAAGGTCACCGTGAAATTCTTATTTTTTAATGGACTATTGTAGGATTTATTGTAAATGAATTATGTCATTATTGTTACTTCATTACTTCTCTGATGATGAGGGCGGGGCAACCTGTCACTCACATGAGATCAGCCAATAGCAAACCACAACCATCCAACCAGCCAATCAGTTCTCAACAGACACAATCAAGCCCCGCCCACATGTGTTCTTGTTCCACTCGGATATACGACACAAAAGAGGAGAAAAGACCAGCACAACTTCCCTGTCGTGACGAGTTTATGTAGATCTGCTACATTAGTGTACGGATGATTCATTCACAAACTTTCTTATGCAGCTATACACAAATATGGAATTACCTTTGTGCCAATAATAATGAATGTAACTTTTCAAGAAACTGAATAAAATATCTTTGAAACTGAAAAAAGAAAAAAATCTCGGGCAAAATGTTTGACTTCGTTTATAATACACTGCATGTTTTAACTGTTTTCTCCTCTTTCTTTCGCTGATGCACTTCCATTTACACTTCTGAAGTTTTCATTTACCAAGTTTTCGTTCGCCATTCTGGCACATATCTCTCGCGGGGGGCGGGGCTAGCAGCGGTGTGTTCTCATTGGCTACTGAGTTTTTGATTGACAGCTTCTTGACCTGGAAGTGAAGACGTCAGTGTTGTGTTCATAGTGTGGACGTGAGAGTCTAAGCGTGGCATTCTCTTTCATTTTAGTGATATAAAGTTAAGAGTTTTTTGTTTTGTTTTGTTTTTTCAGTTTCAATTTATATTTTCATCAGTTTCTTGAAAAGTTACACTCATTATTATTATTGGCACAAAAGTAATTCCATTCAAAAACACCATTAACAATTTGCCTTTGTATAACGTGAGAATGGTATATCTCGCTCACCTCAATGCCTTGAGCATCAAATGTCGCTGTCTGTTCCTCATCCACCGTGTTTGTGGTGGTGAAGATGAGGGATTGGTCCGGTCCGTTCAGTGTGACCGCGGCCTGGATCTGTCCATCTTTCGACAGAATCCTCCACAGGTCAAGCTTCTCCCGGATCGAAGGCCCTTTCAGCCTCAGCGTCGACACAAACACATAGGAGGGAGGCAGGCCTTCGGGGAAGATTTCCCTTTAAAACAGTTTTACAGGCATCTATCAGTCAGATGAATATGTGTAATACAACACACACATTTAGATTTGCGCAATAAAAAACATCAACTAAAAAATAACACATTTTCAGGCCTCAGGCGCTCCAAAAAGTGATGACAATTATTAAATATTAAACACGTTTAAATCAATGTGATCAGTGTTAACATGCATTACGTAGGATGTAACAAATAACACTGATCACAATGATTTAAACGTGTTTAATATGTAATAATCAATCAATCACATTTATTTATATAGCACATTTGAAAGCAACACACGTTGGCCAAAGTGCTTTACACACAGCCCAGCACATATCATCTAAGATTATAAAACAAAGTATAAAACAATTACAAAAATGTAATTACAATCAAATGCAAGAGAGAAGAGATGAGTCTTTAAATGAGATTTAAATGCATCAGGGGTGGCACAAGTTCTAACACGGAGGGGTAAATAATTGTAATTATTACAATTGGTAATAATTGATTTCAGAATCACCAATTATTACATATTAAACATGTTTAAATCATTGTGATCACTGTTAACATGCATGACGTAATCAGATGTAACAAGTAACACATTGTTTTAATACACTGAGCTATTGTTGATTTATTTTGTATTTTCCTTGTATTTTCTACCGTGTAAAGCACTTTGAGAAGCTCATTTAAATGCACTATAGAATAATAAAGTTATTGTTATAAATGTACACATTAATATTCTAGGAACTGTGAAAAGGTTCCTCCGGTCGGAAAGCGGCTTATGACCCTATTCGGTCCCACTTTATATTAAGTGGCCCTAATACCTGTGAACTTGCATAGTAACTACATATGTACATAGTATGTAACTACAGTGTAAGTACACACTGGTACATATTATCTCCAGCTGTAATATTTGTAATATTTGTTATTAACTACACATATGTAACCACCCACAGAATGGTATGTTTAAGTACACATGTGTAACAGGACATTGGTAACATGTAAGTTCACAGGTATTGGGGCCAGTTAAGATAAAGTGGGACCTAATATTCTAAATGTGTTTTTAAAAGAAAATGAAAGCGTATGGATTATATGCATTACTGCATTAAACTCTTGCAAAAAAGATCTTGTTTGAAGCATAACTTTCCATCAGAAGTAACTAAGTAACGTAACAAGTTACTTTTAGGGAGTAAATACTGTCTAAATAAGAACGATAATGATGACACTTCATGTCTAGATGGCTTTGGAATTGACGGGGATAATGAGTCTACGGGCAACAGCTTGGCGGCGGTGTTAGTCTGTGTGTAAAGACACGCTGGTGCTCAGCGATTGTCGTACGGGAGAAGGCGTGCACCCCTGACACTGAACTTTCGGCCGTATCTCTACACCCTTTTTATTTCCACAGCTTTTATCTTAAATATCGGTTTATGTTCATCCGAGAGTAAATGCTTCCACAGCCATACACACATTAAGAACACCTTAGACAGACGGGAATTAATATCTCCAGATCTTCCCAAATTCATTCTGAGTGATTTTAACCATTGTGTGGCAGAAACATCCTTGAAAGGTTTTCAACAGTATTGGATAAATGCTATGGCTCAATTTCAGGCGCATATAGATCTATCGCTCTCCCGCTTAGTTCCTCTGATCACTGTATTACTTGCACCAGCCTATTTGCCCAGTTATAAGGAGGACAGAGAAGGTTGTAAAGGTTATTAAACAATGGACTAATGATAGCATTGATAGACTACAGGGATGCTTTGAAATAACTGAGTGGAATTTGCTCGTAGCTCCATCATATTAATGAGCAGGGAGACATCGTAACATCGTATATCTCCTTCTGTGTGGATAACATCATTCCGGTTTCCATCTTTCCCAACAATAAGCCCTGGGTAACCAAGGGTAAAAAGGGAGTGTTCTACGCCGGCTCTGAGTATGAAAAATAGGAGGTTAACAGAGAGGATAAGCGTGCTATAAAATCTGCTAAACTGAGATATAAGACCCAGATTGAGCAATGGTTTACTCAGAGGAACTTCCATACAGCCTGGCCGGGTCTCGAGAATACGGCAGTTCATATTGCTCCCGCTGCTCCTAAGCACATTCAGGAGGCAGGTCAACGTCTCTTCCCAATGACCTCAGGTCATTTTACACCAGATTTGAGTCTGATAATAGCACTCAAGTGGAAACAATAATCTCTACTCTAAACTTTGTTGACTTCGTAGATCTCCATGGCCAGTGGTGTAGTCCCTCAACTATGGAGACATTACACAGTTAACCTCTCTCGTGATAAAGGCAATGGAGAGGATGATCAAAAACTGTATTACTAAAGTAACCGACTCACAGCTGGATCCCCTTTGCCTATCGCACGGGTCAGTGATGCAAAGGTGTTTATCACAGACCTTGTTCATAAGCATCTTGAGTCTCCTAATATCACAGCCGGATTTTGGTTTGCTGATTTTTCTTCGGCATTCGATACATACCCTACAGCCGCATATTCCTGATGAGAAACTTATCAGTCGTTTTCATATGGAGGACCAGCTGATTTACTGGATAATTTACTTTCTGACCAATAGGTCTCAGAGAGTGCTGGTCAACAATATATATCTGACCTCATCTGTCTCTCCCCAGGGCTGTGTGTCTCACCTCTGCTCTTCACTCTCTATACTGACGAATGCAGATCCACCCAATCCAACTGTCTTCTAATTAAGTTTGCCGAAGACACCGTTTTACTGTCTCTGCCTTCGGGCCCTTCAGGAATGAGGGGTGTGACATCTCCGGTTTGGAACTTAACGTGAATAAGACTAAAGAGATGGTATAACCTTTTCTAATAAGCAGAGGCCGATGGCTACGGCAGTCCCTACTGTTATCCACAGAGGTTGTCAAAGAGAACAAGTATCCAGGGACAAGTTTTGACAATCTGCTGAAGTTTACTTCTAATACAGAGGAGATATTGAGGAAATGCCAGCAGCGGCAGTGCCTTTTAAAGAAGCTTGAATCCTTTGGAGTTAGTAAGAGCATTCTCACTGTGTTCTACCACTCCTACATTGAAAGTGTCATTACATTCTCCATCGTCTGCTGGTTTCATTCCATTAGCCTCCGAAATAGAAATAGTCTGGAGCGCACGGTTAAAGTCTGCTCAAAAATTATTGGACTCCCAATTAGGGCTCTTTCTATTATAAGTGAACAGCAAACGCTGAGGCTGGCTGAAGGATCTTCATGTCATGTTCCCTGTTTCTGAGTGGCTTCCTTCCTCCTTGTTTTTGTTTTTTTGGTACACAGTTATATACATATATATTTACGTATTTAGTCATTCTTATATATGGTATGGACTTGTTTTTTAGGTATCCACATGTAGTAGATTATAATTAATACGTATTCCGTGCACATTGTGTTATTTATTTAATGTATGATGTTTTTATGTATATTGTTTGTGTGACTCTACGTGTTCTCGTTAATTGCACCTTCGGGACAAATAAAGTGTTTTGAAATTGAACAAATTGAAATAAGAGTCACTTTCCCCAACACTGATTGTGATGATCGTAATGCATCAGGATTAATCCCGACCTTGTGTTTTCCGTGATGTCGGTGCTCTTGTCCAGCAGATACGCGGCCTCCGACAGCAATGAGCCCTGGATCTTCTGAGCTTTCTGATGGATCTTCATGCCCAGCATCAGCTCAAAGCCTTTCTCATCCCGGGACGCCACAGGGATTCGAGTGGGACACACAGATTCTGCGGAGGGACACAGCATTGCAAACCCATTACCACACACACATCTGAGGACTGCATTCGCTTTCAATCCAGCAAATCCATTCAATCCTGTCTCAATTTTCATTCAATCAATATGTAATATGATTGCACTAAATATGATAATCATGTACAATCCAGCTGATTCCCAGGAATGGTTGAAATCATATTTCAAAGCTAAACCCAGCGAACAAAAAATGTTCCAAGAATGTTCCGATATTGTTCCTTTATGAAAATGTTCTGAATGTTCTCTAAAAGTCCAGTTCTATATTTTTTATCTCTTAATAAAAAAAAAAATATATATATATATTGAATTTGCTCATTTTAAAGGGAGTTCACCCAAAAATAAAAATTTGAAAGAATATGGATAACCAGACACTCATTGACTTCCACAGTATTTTTTCCTACTAAGTCAGTCGCTACCGTCAACTGTTTGATAACCAACATTACTTAAAATATCTTCTTTTGTGCTCAACAGAAGAAAGAAACTCATACAGGTTTGGAACAACTCGAGGCGGAGTAAGTGATGACAAAATGTTCATTTTTGGATGAACTGTCCCTTTAAGGGAACACTCCACTCTGGGAACGCTCCTTTAAGGGAACGCTCCACTCTGGAAACGCTCCTTTAAGGGAACGCTCCACTCTGGGAACGCTCCTTTACGGGAACGCTCCACTCTGGGAACGCTCCTTTAAGGGAACGCTCCACTCTGGGAACGCTCCTTTAAGGGAACGCTCCACTCTGGGAACGCTCCTTTAAGGGAACGCTCCACTCTGCAAACATGGGAATTACTTTTGAATGTTCTCTGAATGTTCTGTAGTAACGAACATCCAACTAATATGTTTCAGTAAAAACGTTCCATGAACATCCTGTCTTTTTTCTGTGAAATGCAAAATATCTCATAGGATAATTATGAGACACTGGTGTACTACAGTACAAGAAAACGTCACATGTTAAATATAGCACTCATACTGTATGAACTATTTTTATGGCACTTTCAAATCTGATCTGATGAGAAAATGTTACTACTTTATGAGTTTTCGTATGAATTTGTATTTCGCATGAATTTGATTTATACAAAAAAATGTAAGCTGACACCACCTTAAACATAATCTTCAGTCAGCTTTATTTCTATAACACTTTATGTACTGATTGTTTCAAAGCAGCTTCACAGAAATAAACAGGAAAATAACAGAATCACTGATGCAAACTTCTGCTGTAAAGCAGACTTCATTGTTGATTCAATTCAGTTCAATAAGTGTAAAGTTCATCAATGAAACGAGTTATTAGCAGCTCTACAGAAGACAAGTGTCATTATCCAGCTCGAGTTATTTCTGTTTCAGAAAGTTTCAGAGTGTGGTGAAAGTCCCCCTGTGGTGAAAATCCAGCTTTTAATGTTGTTTGTGTGTCTATGTGGTGTTTTTAATATGCTTTAAGACAAACCATGTGTAAATTCATGAGTCGAAATAAAATGATTGACTACAGGGGGACTTTAAGTGTCTTACAGCCTGTTGAGTCTCAGTGTGCTGGTTAGTATTCATCCTTGTTATCATTTTTTCTCTGTATTCCAAAGCATTTATGAATTACAACCATTCAAGTTCAGATTTATGCTCAGAAAGAATGTTCCAGGTAACAGGTTAAACCCCAACTAAGCAAGCCAAAGGCAACGGTTGCAAATAAACCATCAGATGACAGAAAACATGGACAGAAAATGTTTGTAATTTCTCTGGGTTGGAGAAAGCAGATTCCTGCCACTATTAACAACTACTCTCTCCATCCAAACCAGGACATGTGCCAACATCTTCAGGTCCCGGTTCCTCCCTGTCATGGCATCATGCCGCTGGTTTGGCCCGTGAGTTTGTGGCTTTCCATGTCACTGGGCATGAATGGGCTGTGGTGTTTTAGTGGTTCGCTGTTCTTTTAAGAACAGGAGAGTATGGTAATGCCAAAACTAGTTTAAATGTTTATGGGATTGCTCACATGCATGTCTTGTCCACACTAATACGTTTTCATTTGAAAACACATCTTTTTCTCTCCGTTTTGGCCTTTCGTCCACACTGAGTGGCGTTTTTACTAATACCGATCTCTAAAGTGGATGCCGTTCACTTACACACAGTTGCTAAAATATGTTACTTCGCACACTTCACATCACAGTCCTGCACAGATGTCAGAACATCTACTCACATTTGCTGTGGTAAAACATGAGAGCAGTTTGAGCGTTTTAGACCAAATGTGTAATGTTGACTGAGAGTGACCTGGACCATCAGTGAATGAGGAGATATTCTGCTAAATAAAATGATCCTGTCAGAAGAATTGCACGATAACTTTACAGATGTTAACTAGACGTACGTTTACATTAATCCGGATACATTTGAGAACGGCATTTGCGGGTGTTTACCCGAGAAAAGCTTTTGGAAAGCGGCTGAAAACACTAAATTCACCTTTACTGCGCATGCATAAAACCTCACAGAAGCTCACTGAGATGATGCAGACGGACAAATAAAAAAAAAAGTTATTGTGCAATTCTTCTGACAGGATAATTTTGTTTAGCATTATATATCAGCATTCACTGATGGTCCAGGTCGCTCTCAGTCAACATTACATGTCTGGTCTAAAACGCTCAAACTGCTCTCATGTTTTACCACAGCAAATGTGAGTAGATGTTCTGTCATCTGTGCAGGACTGTGATATGAAGAGTGTGTGAAGTAACATATTTGGATTCACTTTATTTTGATGGTCCCTTTAACATATTCTGTTGACTATAAGTAACGTTGCACCTGCATGTCTCATTAGACTGGTAGGGTTAGGGTTAGAATAAGTTGACATGTAGTTGCAAAGTTACTTATAGTCAGTATAATATCTGTTGGAGGACCATCACAATAAAGTGTTGGCAGATATTAAGCAGACAGTCTACTAATACTCTAATGAGAGTTAACTGACATGTAGTTGCAAAGTTACTTATGTTCAACAGAATGTTCAAAAGGGACCATCAAAATAAAGTGTTACCACATATTTTAGCAACAGTGTGAAAGTGAACGGTATACCGGTATAAACATGAATCTATTGGTACAATATGAGTCACATGACTAAACTTACATCATCGTTTTTAAACACCTCCGTGTTGACAGTCCACACTACAACACGAATTTATCAACTTTGGAGTGTATTTTCAAAAAGCTTTCAGTTTTAAAGTTTTCATTAATAAAAACGCCATCTCAGTGTGGACGAAAGGCCAAAACGGAGAGAAAAAGATGCGTTTTAAAACGAAAACGTATCAGTGTGGACAAGGCCTGAATCTTAGGATACGTTTACACGAGAACGATATGCTTAAAACTGAGAAGTTTTTCCTCTGAGACACCATTAACAAAACAATCCCCATTCACACGGATCCGCGAAAAACAACTATAAACGCTGTATTCTGCTGCCAGGCCAGTAGATGGCGATGAAACACTATAGACTGAACACGTAATACACATGAGCATGACGTCACCGTCTTCAGAGATTTGCGTTTTTGTTGTTTACACGGAGACTGTTTTCAAAAACTTGCACTTTGAAACCCGTTTTCAAAAGTTTGCATTTTCAGGCACCCAAAACGCTGTTGTCGTGTAAATGAACGGCCAAAACGCATAAAAAGTTTAACGTTTTTAGTTGAAAACGGTGTCGTGTAAACAGCCCCTTACCCTCGCACAGCTTCTGTGCCATGGCGTCCCGGATGCGTTCGATGTTGGTGTAGTCCTCGGCGTAAAGCACGTAATCCCCCTCCGGCGTGTTGGCGATGGTCACCAGCTCTGACGTGGTGATCTCCGAACCAACACCCACCGCAAACACTGTAATCCCCTGCGCTCGCGCCTCGATGCTAGCGTCCATGACGTCGTCCTGCGACTTCCCATCAGTCACCACCACTGCAATACGGTTCTTCACGTCACTTCGCTGCGAAGACGTGAAGACGTGGTCCACGGAGAACTTGATGGCGCGGCCCGTCTGCGTGTTTCCACCTAAATAGCTGATCTCCTCGATGGCTTTAATGAGGTCTTGAGTGGTTTTGTGGAGGCCGAGAGGGATCTCCAACCGGGGCGTGTCACTGTACTGAACGACACCGACCTGAGAGTAGTGGGAACTCACGTCGAAGCCACTGGTGACATTGACCAACCAGCGCTTGGCTATTTCGAAGTCCTCGTCTCCCACGCTCCAGGAGCCGTCCATGATGTAGACCAGGTCATTAACAGCAGTGCTGCAGCCTGAAGAAAGAAGAAGAGAACTGAGATATAGATGAATAACACACAGAGATTCATGAAATATAATTCATAAATATAGAGGCAAGCAGAAAGTATCAGGGCCAAGCACAGCAAAGGCAAACAACGAAGCAAGCAGCAGACCAACTGCAAAAATGAGTAAATTAAGCAAAAACAATTGTAAACAAAAAGGTTCACATCCCATAAATACATTGAGTTGTAATGAGATTTATTACTTATACTATAATTTCATTACAATTTGTGACCACAAGGGGGTGCTGCCCTGAAACTTTTCTGAGTACCTTCAGGACATGGTGGTGAAGAACGTAGTTTTGTAACGAAGTTCATAAACAAAGTTTCGTAACGATATGCCAATGCGTTCGTGTAATATAGCAATATGCAAAACCATCGCAGTTATAGATTTTTTTTTTTTTTGTCATTTTGTAATTCAAATGATGGCCATGTTTTTCAAGACACACCAGTGTCATAATGGACTATGATGGCAACTGGGACAAACAAACTGCATGTACATTTTGAAGTCAATCAGACCAGCGGTACTGTAGTTCTGTAGCCAATTTTTCATGTTTTGTTTAATTATAGCACCACCCAGAGGCACAGTCCCACCACTTTTTTGTGTGTGTGTGTCCTCAGAGTGCCTCCATACATAAACGTGTCAAATTTGGTGAAAATATCTCATTTCGTTATAGACTTAATTTCGAAGTTATAGGCAATTATATGAGCAAATAGAAAATGACCGACACCGGACTTTATTTTTTTTGGCACTTACAATAAAAATTTTGACATTTGGCCACTAGCATGTTGGCACCGACCTATGTTTCGTATTTTCCGACGGTGGTTTCGTCTCAATCAGACTAACGGCTTCGAAGATGTTCGCGAAACTTGTTTAAACTCTAAATCAAAACCTAGCATGTTTGGTATTGTTGGACTTGGCAAGGTTTCAGGAATCTCTGGTTCGAAACTTCTCAGGCTTTCAGGGCATCGTGCCGATGAACCATACCAAGTTTCGTAACAATACGCTAATGCGTTCAGAAAATATAGCATTTTACTACAAAATTCAAAATGGCCGATACCAAAAAATGGCCGAAATGGGAAAACTGGATATTATTCGGCTCGGCATGCCACCCCGAATCTATCGAGACCACTTGTATGATTTTTGGGAAAACCGTTCAAAAGTTATAAGCAAAAATATAATTTTTTGTATCTCCAGACCAGTAGGTGGCGCTGCGTCGAAACGCTGCATGTAGCCTTAAGTCATGCTTGTGACGACGTGTACCAAGTTTTGTCTAAATACAATAAAGCGTTGCGGAGATACATCCTTATGTCTATTTTTGTAAATGCTACATAAAATTAATTTGCACATTATTCGAAAACAATTTGACGAATCAACTTGGATTCAACGGCCGAGGAGGAGTTAGAAAAGGTAGTTTTTTACTGAGCTTATTGCAGCGATGCGTTCTCTGCAAATGGTACATGCAATGCTGCCCGGCTAAAAGAAAAAGAATAATTTATTATTAATAGATATATAATAAGAAAAATGACATGCATGATGGATGAATAATTTTATAATAAACACTGCAATGCTCCACCAAAGAAAATTGTCAGTTTTGATTTAATGACTGGGATCAGAAACTGGCAATACCGGCTCGGATGTCCTCATCCTCTCCCGCTCGCGAGGAAACCAGTAAGACCAGTGCTGGGAAACACCTCCAAATCCACGACATTCCCAACTAACGCTCCGGCGCTTTGAATATAAAGTGTCAATCTTCAGAGCCCTGTTAAATAAAGAACATTAAACAGAGTCTGTTATGGATGCAGAGCAACATTGCAATCTATAATTATTCTTAATGGCTAAGAATCAGTTTGCTTACATAATTACATAAAGATGAGTGTTTCATTTGATTATACCTCTGATGTTACACACTTACTTCAGCTAATCAGATCAGTGGACACAGCTGAGAGGGTTTCTCAGAAACACACTTCTGAGATTAAACATCTACTACAGAATAATGGAAAGGTCCATTGCGTTGTATCTGCAGATGAAAACAAAAGTGATGATCCGAAAATAAATGATCAAAATAACCATGAACTGTGAGCTAGACAATAAACAATGACCTGGAAGAACCCAGAAACATGGCAAACGTGAGGCTTGAACAGTAGAGTGTGTGTGTGAGCACATGACGAAAACAGACCTGCTAAACAAGATAAAGGACACTGAACGTGAACCAATGAGAGAACAGAACAAGTTATAAGACAATGAACCAGTGAAAACACGAGAAACAACTGGCAATAAATCTCATGAAATCATGAACTATATGGGTGCTTTTGAAACACACTTCCAGAAGCTTAGAACACATTTTTCCACACCAGTGATTCTGAGAGGTTCGCCGTTTTTTTTTTTTTTCATGTTTTATGAATTTGTCTAATTTTCAATGACACATTTGTATTTTAAATAGAAAGAGTTTCAGTTAATAGTCTTTTATTGGCCTGATTAACCAAGCGCTCCATAAAACAAGATCTACAAATTAATCAAATAACACATATTATACAGACACTTCATTTTCAAAGGTATTATGATTTTGTTAATTGCATTTAATTGATTACACTGTCATTTATGTTCTGCTCAACCATTTGGTAGATCACTTTTTGAGTCGCTATATCTTATTGAAAAATGTGTGGAACTGAACTCAAGCTGATTAGGTCATCTCTACAACGTGGTTGAGGTATGCTATGCTTCAAACATCCACTAGAGGTCACTCTATTTTTTGACAGTGGAACGTTTCACTCATCCTGCTGCTAGCAAGTTTAAAATTGAAAAATCACCTCTGACATGTGGACTATTTTTGGCTGTACTTTCAAAGGTGAGTTAGTTTTGTCAACATTTTATATCATCTAACACGTTACTTAACAGAATTATGTAAATTGATGCAAAACAGAAGCATCTTATAATGGTCAAACATGCTTGACCATACGGTTGAGTTGGCTCTCCATGGTAAACCTTGGCATGGAATGACAGCTCAACCGCACGGTAACAGTTTGGTGAAGTTATGCTAATTTTATTAAAATGCACTATTTTCCTTGGAATAAAAACACTGCTGTTCATGCATTGTTATCAATATGTTACAGTTATACTGTTATTAGACTTAAATGGTTTAATATGTATGATTTTTGTAACATGCTGACATTTATATGTAATGGTGCATCATTTCCTTATTCCCGCCTTGTATTTCTGTGTTTTAGAAGCAAAAGATGGATGCTAAATCATTTTATGGTTCAAGGCCATGGAATTTTCTGGCCCTTGTGCTTGAAGATCCTCAAGACTCTGAGGCTGATCTGAGTGATGATGATGATGATGACATAATAGGGGATCCTGATTTTCTGCCCAGACAAGCAGAAATGATTAGGGATCTTTCCACTGAATCGGATGAGGAGGAGATGCCCTCAACAAGCACATCTGCTAAGAGGAAGATAAAAGGGAAAAACACCCTAAAAACAGCCATGGAAGAGCTGGATGTGGCTCCTATGTCACCCTCAGTCACAAAGAAGAAGAAAATGGCTGAAAAGAAAGATAAAGAAGCCAGGAGAATCTGGAAGCATGTAGATATTGAGGAATTCCAGGTTCCTGATTCAAGTTTTGCACCCCCTGATGCTGTCAAGACACCCTTCCAGTACTTCAAAAGGCTCTTCACTGATGAGATGATTCAACATATTGCTCATCAAACCAATCTCTACTCTGCCCAGGAGTTGGGGGATCCGATCAAGACTAACCCTGGTGAGATTGAAGATTTCCTTGCTATGCTACTTTTGATGGGTGTTTTCGACTTCCCGGCCATGGAGGACTACTGGCACCCTGCATCACGCTTCAACGTGACTGCTGATATCATGCCGCAGAGGAGATTCAAGCAGTTCCGTCGCTACATTCACTTCAATGATAATCAGCAGTGTGATGGGAGCCCTGACCGATTTGACAAAATCCAACCCCTTTTTGAGATGCTTTATAAGCAATGTCTCATCCCATCCACCTACAAGCACAGTGTGGATGAAGTCATGGTGTCTTACAAAGGCACAAGGGCTGGCAATCTCCGCCAATACATTGCCAATAAACCTGACAAGTGGGGCTTTAAAGTGTTCTGTCGTGCCAGTTGCTCTATCAAGGGCCGTCCACATTCTTCAATGTTGATCTAAGTGAGGAAGAGCAGGAGCTACTTCTAGGGAGCAAAGTGGTGACAACATTATGCAAAACCATAACACAGCCACGGCTTTCAGTTGTCTTCTTTGACAATTACTTCACTAGTTTCGACCTGATCCTGAGCCTGCACGCAAGTGCATTGGCACAGCCCGATCAAACCGCATCGGTGGAGCTCACCTGATAGAAGACAAAGAGCTGATGGAGAGAGGACGTGGAGCTCTTGACTATAAGTCTGCTGAAGGAGTAATCGCAGTCAAATGGTATGACAATAAATGTGTTACCCTACTGAGCAATGCCTGTGGGATCATGCCCCTTACAAGTGTCCAACGGTGGAGCAAAGACAAGAAAGCGAAGATTGCTGTCCCATGCCCTTCACTCATTGCTGCCTACAATCAGCATATGGGTGGCACTGATCTTTCTGACATGCTGGTTCACCTGTACAAGACCCCTGCCAAGTCACGACGCTGGTACTTCCCCCTGTTTGGATGCGTCCTTGACCTGTGCATCTCCAATGCCTGGCTGGTCTACAAGAGAGACTGTGGCCTACTGAAGGAAAAACCAATGCCTCTCAACAAGATTTCGCCTGGTTGTGGCTCACAGTTTGAAACAAGTCAACAAGGCAGCACCCAGAGTTGGCAGACCATCATCTGCCTCTCCACCACAAATGTCCTGTGAGAAGAAGCGCCTCCCCCAAGGCAAAACCTAATCTGGGTGTGTTTCTCCATCCCCAATGTCACTTGGCGAGAACGTCGGTCATCCCCTGACGAGAACGTCGGTCTCCTCGGCTGTGAACCGCTCCTGGCGAATCCGCCGTTATAATAGCAATCCGCCATGGAACAAGCACACCTGCTCTTAAAGGGAATGTGAGATGTCGCTCTGATTGGTTTATTTCACGTTATGCCCAAACCACACCTATGAGTAATGAAGCTGCTTCAGACCAACACATTTTAGATTTGCGTCGGAGAGTCATTTATCCCGCCGGTATAATAGCAACAGCGCCCGAGATCCGCCCACAAAGTTACTTGCGTTTCGCGCTTGATACTTGCGTTTCAGATCGTTAAAATAGGGCCCTGAGACACATATTAAAAGACATGACTTAAAAACAATGAAAGGAAAACATGAAACATGAAGAACAATCTAGACAGACGTGACATCATTATATTGTGAGGCGTTTGATCCACGTTCCTAAAATCAACCTATTATAAAGGCTTCTGTTAACAGTGTGATGCCAAAAAAAATGAGCATCATAATCCAACAATTAGTGCTGTATCATCATTACTGTAGTGTCAGATGGACTCGGGCTCTTCTGAATCTTGCTGGTCTTTGCACAGGCAGGAACACTCTTCAGAAATGCTCAAATTTAACACAAAACTCTAGCCAAACTTTTACATTCCTCCATAAACTCCAAGTTTATACATCAACCAGACGCACCCTATATAATATGCATAAGTTATGTGAATAAAATAACATGCAGTCTGTCTATTTTGCTGACGTTTCATTGGCCAAAGCAACTCTATAACTTTACAGACTACGACAATTCCCTTTTATTCAACCCTATAAAAGTCTCTCTGGTAAGAGGGTCATTTCACTGGGGACCAAACGACATGTGGTCTTATTTTCTCGCTTTGCTTCAGTGATGTCTACAAGCTCTCATTTAGCAGAAAACGCTGGCCGACAGACCACAGCGGAAGCTAGATCACAGGAAAATAACAGCGTAAGCAAAGAAACCTGGTGAACACAACATGGAAATAAACACGGCATGCCGGATTACGAGAAAATGCCCACAATTACATTTACACACAAACATGTACTTGTGCTGCATATAGAAACACTTCTTGTTGTTCAGCAATGCCTAAAATCATGTTGACTTTGTTTGTTTCTTTAATAAAATATAAAAAATAGAAGACTCAAGCCAGCCTTTCAAGAACGAGTCTCACCAAGCGTCTGTCCACTTTACAAGGGTTATTTTGAGGTAAAGTGAGCTTGAGGGCGATGGCACACGTCAAACACAACAGAGGAATCATTCCCTGTCCCGTAAACCCGTAATGAAGGGTTGAGACGTGCGTTGAGACGTCGAGGACACTCGTCAGTTTGACTGTGGCTTCGACAGCAATAACTCTGATGGCACAATGAAGCACATGACAATCATTCAAAGACACTCCACCAGTGTGTGAAGAGAGCAAAAACTCGCTGTCATGGCGAGACTGGACTGAAGATTAAATAGAACAGAAAGCAGCAGAAGTGTGTTGAGTTCTGCACACAGTTTCAGCTCAAGCATCTCACAAACACGTGCGTTTAGAAGCCAGTCATGGGAAACCACTAGTTAATAACCCATTTCTTTCTGCAGCATGTTCCCATGTTCCCGTGTTCCCTTGTTCCCATGTTCCTGAGGTCTGAGTATTCATCCTTCCTTTTTTAAGTATAATTTAAGTCTTTTTTGTACAGAAAGCTTATTTTATTTCATTTTGATAATATTTTTTTCAATTTTTTAATGCAATATTTTGTAGATTGTTTGTTATTTTTTATTTACTTGCCTTTAGATCTTCTTATTTTTCAAACCTATTAGAAGAAAATAAACATAATCCTAGGTGTTTATTTGAAATAGTGGCTAAACTAACGAAAAATAAATCTTCAACCCCAGGCGTTTCCAAGCAGCACAGCAGTAATGACTTTATGAACTTCTTTACTAACAAGATTGATAATATCAGGGAGAAAATTATAACTATGCAACCGTCTACTACAGTATCGCATCAGGCAGTGCACTGTAGTCTCCTTGAAGAAAAATTTGATTCATTCATTGCTATAGAAGAGGAAGAATTCACTAAACTCGTGCATGTATGTTAGACCCTATACCGACTAAGCTACTGAAAGAGATGCTTCCAGATGTCACAGATCCTCTTCTTAATATCATTAATTCATCTTTGTCATTAGGATATGTACCGAAAACTTTTAAGCTTGCTATGATTAAACCGCTTTTTTTAAAAACCGCAACTTGATCCTACAGAATTAGTCAATTACAGGCCGATCTCGAATCTGCCTTTTCTGTCAAAGATATTAGACAAGGCGGTATCCTCACAACTATGTTCCTTTCTTGAAAGAAATGATATCTGAGGATTTCCAGTCAGGATTTAGACCATACCATAGTACTGAGACTGCTCTCATTAGAGTCACAAATGATCTGCTCTTATCATCCGATCGTGGTTGTGTCTCTCTATTAGTGTTACTCGATCTTAGTGCTGTATTTGATACTACTGACCACAACATTCTTTTAAATAGACTCGAAAATTATGTTGGCGTTAGTGGAATTGCACTAGCATGGTTTAAATCATACTTATCTGACCGTTATCAGTTTGTAGCAGTAAATGAAGAGATGTCTCATCGATCACAAGTTCAGTATGGCGTACCACAGGGCTCAGTACTAGGACCGTTGCTGTTCACTCTGTACATGCTACCCTTAGGAGATATCATTAGGAAGCATGGCATTAGTTTTCACTGTTATGCCGACGATACTCAGCTCTATATTTCTTCACGCCTGGACGAAACTTACCAATTCACAAAATTAACAGAATGTATAGCTGATATAAAAAATTGGATGACTCGTAATTTCCTACTTCTAAATTCTGAAAAAACAGAGATTCTAATTATTGGACAAAAAACGTCCTCACGTAATAACCTAGAATACTGTCTAACACTTGATGGCTGCTCTGTTAAGTCTTCGTCATCGGTTAGGAACCTGGGTGTGTGTGTGTGTGTGTGTGTGTGTGTGTGTATGTGTGTGTGTGTGTGTGTGTGTGTGTGTGTGTGTGTGTGTGTGTGTGTGCTCTTTGATACCAATCTTTCATTTGAAAGTCACGTGTCTAGTATCTGTAAAACCGCATTTTTCCATCTTAAAAATATATCTAAATTACGTCATATGCTCTCATTGACAAATGCGGAACAATTAGTTCATGCGTTCATGACCTCAAGGCTAGATTACTGTAATGCTCTACTGGGTGGTTGCCCTGCACACTTAATAAACAAACTACAGCTGGTCCAAAACGCAGCAGCTCGAGTTCTTACCAGAACCAGGAAGTATGACCAAATTAGCCCGGTTCTGTCAAAACTGCACTGGCTCCCTATTAAACATCGTATACATTTTAAAATATTGCTGATTACTTACAAAGCACTAAATGGTTTAGCTCCGCAGTACTTGAGCGAGCTCTTAACGCATTATAGTCCTTCACGTCTATTGCGATCTCAAAATTCCGACCAGTTGATAATACCTAGAATATCAAAATCGACTGCTGGCGGTAGATCCTTCTCCTATTTAGCACCAAAACTTTGGAACAGTCTTCCTAACATTGTCAGGGAAGCAGACACACTCTGTCAGTTCAAAGCTAGACTAAAAACACATCTCTTTGACCTAACATACACATAACACATTATAGACTTCTATAATTCAATATTAGGCTGCATAGATCAGGTCAGCCGAAACTGGGAACACTTCCCACAAATCCTGATGTACTCGTTACATCATAAGAAGAATGGCGTCTACGCTAATATTAGTCTCTCTGTTTATACCGAGGTTTACCGCAGTCTGTCAGATCCAGGCCGTATCCAGATCCGATGAAGGACCAGCGCCTGGACGCGACGACAACTCAGTGCTGAAGTGTCAACCAGTCTCTCCGTCTCCTGAAGTGAGGTGGACCCCGGCCGTATCCAGATCAGATGGTGGACCTGCACCTGGACCCATCCATGACGCATCCTGAAGTGCCAGCCTCATCAGCCCTGTGAAGGCCTCATCGACACGACCAATCTGACCTCTGACCTGTAACGTTGCCTGGATCATAATCACACACTGTTCGCTCGTTGGCCAGAGGAGAACTGGCTTTTGGCTTGCTTAGTTGGGGAAATTTAATATTCAACAATATTATTGATCTGCCTTACTTAAGGTGGACGATGATGCAATTTTCTTCTAGAAACAAACTTTGTTGTACTATTTTTATGTTATCAATGTGAAGCTGCTTTGATACAATCTGTATTGTAAAAAGCGCTATATAAATAAAGGTGACTTGACTTTAAATTACTAGATGTGTTTAATAAATAATAAATACATAGTAATTTTGTCATTTAAGCACATTCCTCACATTCTTTCAAATTAAATTCAAAATAACTCAAATTTTTTTAATTCAGCTCTAAATACCTTCCATTGGGAGTCTTTGTCGACGTCTTGTAGAAAAATAAATAATATAAGATGATATTTCATGACTCTAGATGGCGCTATAGCTCTATATGGAGTACATGAGCTGTTCCGCTGGGTCCTAAAGCCAGTTTAATTCAGTGTGCATTCAGATACACATGTAGACATTATAAAACAATTGTTTGGTAAAGTTTTGAGCATTTTTAG
>NC_140228.1:29928017-29963017 GCF_951802725.1 Rutilus rutilus
TTTGCAGTGTCAAAAATGTGTTTATTTTTAATTATTAAAAAATGCCATTATTTTATATGAAAAAGTTAATGATTGTATTTTATTGACAAAATATTTTAGTTTATTTTTTTTTTATTAGATCAGAGAACATTTTACTCTGTCACATGGTCATGTTATACTGAACTCCACCTGTGGGGCATGTTGTCACATTTCACTTCCAGTCTTTCGGGGTAAATCAAGAGAAAAGTACACACTGTATTAATGAAACAAAACCACATAATTGTACTAGACGTGAGAAATTAATGTGGAAAAAATACTCTGAACACTAAGTAGGCTTACACAAACTGAGGAAGTCTGAAAGCGTTATTTTAGTCCTCTCAGTGTGATTATTAATATTTTCCAGCTGTTTTATTGACGTCTTTCCACGTTTTAAACACTGATGGATTACATGAGACATGATTCACTTCAGGAAGCCGTTCTGTGTCTTTCATCATTCCCTCCTCTGATGTTCACTCACTGGTGTGTGAGTAAAGAGGAAGAGATGGACGTGTGTCTCACACTGAGTAATGAGAGAGTTTGCAGCTCTGTTCGACACAGGAAAGTTTCTAGAATGAACGATCTGAAGTGTCCATCTTCTCACTCTCTGAGTTCAGTGCATTAAAGAAACCCTGCGCTGGAAAGGTTATTCTCATAAATGATTTATTTGTGGAAGTCAAAAGCACAGCACTTATCGACTGATGTTATTCTGCTGTTCATTCGCACCTCAGTCACACACTAATGTCTCTGTCACAGTGGAGGTCAGAGATTCAGCGGAGAGAGAAGCGTCCTCAGTAAAGAGAGGAGTGACTCTGAGATCAGCTGTGGCGCTCGTCTGTGTTAACAGCGGGTTAATTATGCAGAAAATGGAGTTTTTCTAACGGTGTGAGTCAGAATTCTGTGTATCTACTGTAACTGATCTATGGACAACATTTCCTGTACAGGATTCCTGTGTTTTTAAGAGCTGAATGTTCCCAGTCTTTTTAACAAATTAATTTGCATGACTTCTTCAGTCGTTCTTGGTTTACTGAATAAGATAAATGTTTTTTTTTTTGTCTCCAAAATTTCTACCCGCTAAAATATTTTAGAGATTATATTCATTATAAAAATGCCCTGAATATTTTATTAATTTAGGGGGTGAATTAAAATAATACATTGTGTGATTTTCAGTTGTTTTAGCTTATTTCCGTGCTCATTTTGTCTTAATTTAAATCCTGTAAAGTCAGGTAAATTCATATAAATTATAAATATAAATTCATGCAGGTTTGGAGTGGTGTATCATGAAATAATGAGCGTTTCATTATAAAATGCCGCATCTTTCTCAGAGCACTGAGTTAATGTGGCCACTGGGTGGCGCTCTTCTCCATCAGTTAGTGCAGATTCTGCGCAGTGTGTGTGTGTGTGTGTGTGTGTGTGTGTGTGTGTGTGTGTGTGTGTGTGTGTGTGTGTGTGTGTGTGTGTGTGTGTGTGTGTGTGTGTGTGTGTGTGTGTGTGTGTGTGTGTGTGTGTGTGTGTGTCAGGAAACCTGTGGTCATTTCTGGCTGATATCTGACACTGATAGCAACTTACAGTTGATACTGGATCAAGAGCTTTACTGTCGCTAGTTTGATTAATGGTTTTTATGCGGCTGAATCAGGCTATGGTGTCACAGAGTCAAGAGGAGTGTCAGGTGAAGTAAACAGCTCATTATTATCTGTTATTGTGAGAGTGACACACACACACACACACACACACACACAGAGAGACTCTCATGCACACGCACGCACGCACACACACACACACACACACACACACACACACACACACACACACACACAGAGACTCTCACACGCGCACACACACACGCGCACACACACACACACACACAGCTGCTGAACGTGCCTCGGAGAACATCAACACTCTTCTCTGTCCTCTAGGTGGCGCACTTACACTTGATGTAGAAGTTCAAATTATATTTCATGCAGTAAACAATATTCTCTCAAAGGTTTATGATAATCCAGAGAGTATTACAATGCACTTGAAAAACATTTCATTTTATCCAGCATACTTGAATGTGAATCTATATAAAAATAAATTAGAGCACAATATTCTCCAAATGTCGTCTCAAATAAGCCCATGTTTAGTTTGAACAGTTTCTTGTTGAAGATTGTGGCTGATTTTTCCAGGGTTTGAGATCCCAGCATTTACAGCATGAATACAACATGTGAATATTGTTGTAGACATTGTATTGCTGAGTGTGTGTGTGCGTGCGTGCGTGTGTGTGTGTGTGTGTGTGTGTGTGTGGTAATTTTAAGAGCTTTTATTTTTCCTTACTGATGTTTGTCATCATTGTTGAGGTTTCTGTGCATCTATAATGTTGTTTCAGGCAATATAGTCTCTTTGCAGTTTTAAGCAAGAAATGTTTAGATTGCTGATCGAGACTTTTGCATTTAGTGAACAAATGAAATCAGCTAAATGAGTATTAATTGTATTAAGTTAAGACTAAGGGAACATGTTGCCTGGATTGTTGATATTTCTTCATTATTGCTGTTGGTTTATTGTGTGCTGTGGCAGTGATCTGCTTATTCATGCAGACTGTGTTCAGATGCTTTCTGGAGAAGAGCATATTCTGTCAAAAAAAGGGATTTAACAGTGAGATCCAGGGGAGATGGATATAAAAATCAGCCATTATTGGAGCACTAGTGCAGGTGTAGACAGCTTTACACCAGCTTAGACTTAGAAAACTTTAATGTCCCCGAGAGGCAGTTTGTTGTACAGTACAGGCATATTGTCACATAATCCACAACACAAACATTATCCACATGCACAATGTCATAAATAAATAAATAAAACTACTTCACATTACTTCACATATATTCTCCAGTCATACCCCTCCCCACACCTTATTTGATTGGGTTATTGCCATGGGAATGAATGAGTTTTGTGCTCGGTTGGTTCTCACCTTAGGGATCTATATCTGCGACCAGAAGAGAGAGGCTTGAACTCCACTGAGAGTGGATGGGTTGTATCCTGCCTTCTGTGCCAGTCTGGTCAGATATAGTTGGTACAGGTCTACCTGTTGGTTACCAATGATTTTTCCACAGGCTTTAACAAGCCTGGGAAAACCCAGACGAACTTCTGGCAAATTTAGATTTGCTCTGCAAGTCAGTCTGGCCAATCTTTCCAAATCTTGGCACCAATCACAAGCGTTGAGGCGGGCTTTACACGATGACGATCGCTCTGATTGGTTTTGGGTCTATCCAATTGCGGCTAGAGGCATTTGAGTGACGTCCGTTGGTGACGCCCCTTTGGAAATGGGCTGTGAATGAAGCTTCCCCAGACCCACTCTCAGTTACGACTGGGGTCTGGTGTCAACCAGGCTAACAATCTTCCCCAATTTGAATGTCCATACCAGCATACAGTACAGTAGGAGAGAATACTCTCAATAACATTTTTTTTAAGTTTCCTAAGAAAATAGAAACGTTGTTGGCCCTTTTTAAAAACGGCATCAGACACTTATCCCAGGATCATTTATGGTCAATGATAAGACCGAGATATTTGTACTCCGTCACCATCTCTATCTCCTCTGCTTTTCTCAGAGTCGCAGTGGGTGAGGGAGACCCGTGTCTAAAATCAAAGACCAACTCTTTGGTCTTGGACGTATTCAAATGCAACTGGGAGTCAGCAAATTCATGCAACACTGGACCATGTTCAGTTTCATCTCGCTCCAGTAAACTAATCACAGCAGTATCATCTGCAAGTTTAATTATATGACGTTCAGGGTAACTACTGCGACAACAGTCAGTGTACAATATATATAGTGGTGACAAGACGCTAGCTTCTGGTGTCCCAGTTGAAGTGAAGCGGACCCCAGATAATGAGTTCCCCACCCTTACTCTTTGTGGCCGCCCACTCAGGAAGTCCAAGATCCATTTAATTAGTGTTGAGTTTAGCTGGAGGTTGTCTCTTAGTCTGTTTGCTAAAATTTGTGGGTGGACTGTATTGAATGCTGATGAAAAGTCTGCAAATAAAACGCGAGCGTGTGTTTCACAACCCTCCAGGTGTGTATACAGATCATTTAAAAGCACTACAAAGGCATTGTCCGTCCCCCTCCCAAATCTGTGGGCAAATTGTAGAGGATCAAGGGCATGTCTACAGGAGTTCATGATGTGTGTTTTAATGATCCGCTCAAGTGATTTAACTAAAAGAGAGGGGAGGGCGATGGGCCTATAATCCTTGGATGAGGATGGATGGGAGACTTTGGGAAGTGGGATCACAACTGCTGTTTTCCAGAGCAGTGGAACCACCTGGGTGTTCATTGAGCGTTGGAAGAGGGAACAGAAAATTCCACTTGATTAGGCCGCACATTGCTTCAGCACACCTCCGATGTTATCCGGCCCCGGGCTTTTCCGTACGTTAGTCCTCTCAAACACTCGCTGAACCATCTCCTCCTTGATGATCTCCTCTCCTCTCCATCCCAGCATCGTCCATCACAATCTGTTGCCAGGCAGAGACATTATCACTGTCATTTATTTCAAAGTGGGTAAAATGTTCATTTAAGTTGTTGGCCAGAGCAAAGGATGCTGTGTCATCCATAAAGTCAATTGTTTTCCCTGTCTTAAAGGGAGCGTTGGCCATCAACTTTATACCAGTCCATGCAGCCCTTGAATTCCCCGCAGTCAGGGTACTCTGTACTGACACCTGGCCTTATCGATCTCCTTATTGACCTTCCTTTGCATATCTTTTCTGTTCTGTAAGCTTCCTGAAGCGAAGACTCTCTTTATCTCATTTAGTATGTCCTTTAGTTCTTTCGTCACCCACGGTTTATTGTTTGGGTACACCTTGATGGTCTTAGTTGGAATGACCACACTCACACAAAAGTCTATGTAGCCCGAGATAGCCTCTGTCTGTTCGTGCAAGTCAGTCCTCGAAGATGGTCCAGGATGTACACTCCAGGCATCCTTTCAACCTCTCTACACTGTCCTCATCCCACACCTGGATCTGCTTTTTCAAAACCTGTTTATAAGTGGGTCTTAGAAGGACTGTGTTGTGATCTAGGCCAGTGGTTCTCAACTCCAGTCCTCGTGACCCACTGCTCTGCACATTTTGTATGTCTCTCTTATCTGACACACTCAGTTCAGTTCATGGAGTCTGTCCTAATGAGCTGATGATCTGATTCAGGTGTGTTAAATAAGGGAGACATACAAAATGTGCAGAGCAGTGGGTCACGAGGACTGGAGTTGAGAACCACTGATCTAGGCCACCTAGGGGGGCCCTGGCACTGGATGAGTATGCCTTGGGGATGGAGCCGTAGCATAAGTCGATGATTTTATGTTTTCGTGTTGGACAGGTGACATACTGCGAATAGGTAGACAGAGTTTTTTTGAGGGTACAGTTATTAAAGTCCCCCATTATATTAACTCGGGTGCATCTGGTGAAATTTCATCCAATTCTTGGGTGATATTAAAAATAATGTCTGCTGCCTTGTTTATGTCTGCTCTTGGATGTATGTAGACAACAGTCAGAAATATTTGTTGGAATTCACGGGGAATATACACGAGGGGCGCATAGAAACTGATAAAAGTTCAATATCAGAAGTGCAGATCTTTTTTCTTACCACAGTTGTTTTGCACCATCTGTCGTTTATCATGACGCACACGCCCCCTCCGTGTTCCTTGCCTGTAGACTTGCTGCATCGGTCCAAGCGTACTATTCTAAATCCGTCAGGACAAACTTCGGAGTCTGGCACGGTATCATTAAGCCTAGTTTCAGAGAAGGCTAAAACACAGGCTTCCCTATATTCATGCAGATAACGAGTGTTTTCTCGCAACTCGTCTGCTTTTCTTTTTATCGATTGGACGTTTGAGAGAATGATAGTTGGAAGTGGAACTTTTGTTTTCCTCTTCCTGAGTCTTTGGCACACTCCTCCCCTCTTCCCTCGTTTTCTCTTGTGTTCCTTGTCATTGAAAGTTCTTGTTATCTCCGTGGGTATGTTTACATTGGTATGATTCCAATCGCCCGCGTAGGCGCTCAGGTGTAAGAGAAAGTCTCTGTTGTAGCGTACATGTAACTCCGCGTTGCTGGCCGGTGCACTTGCCACACTGTTAACAAACAGTATTGACCCGACTATTAAAGCCAGCTCACATACGCGACTCATAGTGACTTACGGTAACGGTCTGTAAGACAGTGCATCTAATAATGGTTTGTACCGAAAATGATCGCAATTAACAACTAAACAAACAAACAAAAGGACGAGACAGACAGCCTGTACTGCTGGTCGGCACTGTGCAGCGCCCGGCAGCTGCTTTACACCAGCTTTACACCAGCTTTACGCCAGCTTTACTCCAGCTTTACACCAGCTTTACTCTAGCTTTATGCCAGCTTTACTCCAGCTTTATGCCAGCTTTACTCCAGCTTTACACCAGCTTTACTCCAGCTTTACGCCAGCTTTACTCCAGCTTTACACCAGCTTTACACCAGCTTTACACCAGCTTTACTCCAGCTTTACACCAGCTTTACTCCAGCTTTATGCCAGCTTTATGCCAGCTTTATGCCAGCTTTACGCCAGCTTTACACCAGCTTTACGCCAGCTCTACGCCAGCTTTACGCCAGCTTTACACCAGCTTTACACCATTAACACCAGCTTTACGCCAGCTTTACGCCAGCTTTACGCCAGCTTTACGCCAGCTTTACGCCAGCTTTACGCCAGCTTTACGCCAGCTTTACACCAGCTTTATGCCAGCTTTACACCAGCTTTACACCATTAACACCAGCTTTACGCCAGCTTTACACCAGCTTTACACCAGCTTTATGTCAGCTTTACACCAGCTTTACGCCAGCTTTACGTCAGCTTTACACCAGCTTTACACCAGCTTTACACCAGCTTTACGCCAGCTTTACGCCAGCTTTATGTCAGCTTTACACCAGCTTTACGCCAGCTTTACGCCAGCTTTATGTCAGCTTTACGCCAGCTTTACGCCAGCTTTACGCCAGCTTTACGTCAGCTTTACGCCAGCTTTACACCCACTGCAAAAGGACAATGGTGTTTAAGAGTTTCAGGCTGGAGAGGAGACAGGCAAATGATGCAAAACTGACAGAGATAGATAGATAGATGGATAGATGGATAGATGGATGTACTGTTGACTGTACTCCAGCAGGGGGCGTCAGTTCTCTTCTCTTCTATTATCTTCTCTCTCTTCTCTTCTAATATCTTCTCTTCTCTTCTCTTCTCTTCTCTTCTCTTCTCTCTCTTCTCTCTCTTCTCTTTAGCTGATGTTCTTTGACTTTTGTAGCTTAATTCCACACAGTATAATAACATTCATACACTCGTATCAGTTCTGCGACACGAATGTTCTGTTTTATACAGAGTATAAAAGTGTTATTATTTTTTTATTTCATGAACACAATATTGTTTGATTTGGCATAATCAAATCATTGGCATGAAGTGGTGAATTGGCATGAAAGTGGACAGTAATGTTTTAGTTAACATGAAATGAACAATTAGATTTTTACTAACATTAACAATAATGAATGAATGCATATCAGTAAAAGAGCCTGTATTTACACGTTGTGGTGTCTTTCTAAGGGGTAAAAGCTTGTACTCTTGACACAGTGGGCATTATAACAGCGATGAACATCCTCTTCATGTAAAGCCGGTAAAGAGTTCAGGCTTTCATTCAAAAGCCTCTGAAAACAAAGCGTTAGATCTCCATCATGCTGTGAAATTGACTCCAAATTCATCTAATCCTAATGAATGTTTTAGCAAGAAAATCTAATTATGGAATGCATCCTGAATCTCCTCATTCAATCGCCATGACAACCGGAACAACAGCATGACGGTGATACCTAGTGAAGGCTTTGTGTGTGTGTGTGTGTGTGTGTGTGTGTGTGTGTGTGTGTTACTGTCCCTGTTGAAGCAGAGATCTGGAGGAATCTGCCGTTCACAAACACTGCTTTTGCATCAGTTTATCTCTCTATGCTTGAAATGTTCAGTCTAACCCCAAAATATTTATAATTAATAATACTAAAATTCTTTACGAGTTTTTTTTCTTAAAGTCCCCCTGTAGTCAATAATTGTATCCTATAAAGCTCATCTTTGATCACCAAAATGACATATTTAAATGTTTTTTGATGCCTTAAAATATCTTGACTGTAACTCGACACCCTCGCCTCATTTAGTATGCGTGGTTCTATGAATATGCAAATGAGCCCCGCCTCCACTCCCTCACTCAGCTCAGAGATCCACTGGTTGACGATCACACGTTGATCTGATTGGTTACAAGGTAGTTTGTGACGTCGGAAACACCAGCGATTTCAAAGCGTGTTTTTGAGACTGTCTTTGGTTCACTGCAGTTTTAAGGAGGAAATACTCAGCAATGGTGTCGACTTATGAACTTACACATGCTTTGTCTTAAAGCAGATTAAAAACACCAACAAAAAAAAGAACATAGAAAGAAACACCCTCTCACCCTTTCAACTGCTTTTTCCCCCAGCAGATTTCATAACATGTCTAAATATTTGTATGAACATAAAAAATTCAACACCTGAGACACAACTGGTACAAATTTGACATTTGATGAACAGAACAGGAATAATGAGTCTCTGAAGAGCATCGGTGTTTCCAGCGGCTTTCGTTCAGCGGGTAGGGTCAAAGCTTTTGTAACATTATGATTTTTATCATTGCATCATCCATTTCTCTGGAAGTATTAAAGATTTGCTGAACGTCTGTGAGGATCTCCAGGTAAATCTCCCAGCATGCACTGGACCCTGATCTCTATTATGTGAATGTCAATGGTGTGTTAAACGTGCCCCACACACACACACACACACACACACACACACACAGGGCTGTCACTTCATGGGCTGAAAGTCATTTATATTGAAGGTGCACATTAGTTCTCGCTGTGACGCATTTCATGAATTATGAAACATGTATAAATGAAGTGCATAATGTGGTGTGTTGTTGTTTAAAATCAAGTACTGAACCATTTCCTGTACATTTTGACGAAGAATGACATTTTTAACGTGTTGTCTGAATTAGAAACATGGTGTTGCCAGAGTAAAGTGCCTATAGTTTCTGCATCAGTTTCACTGTGTACAGTAAACAACACCATTACGATCATCATAGGACATGATTCATCACGAGTCAGACTATATAACGCCTGGCGCTCGCAGCGTTGGCAATGGAAGAAAATATAGACAGATTACTTGCAGTGGAAGCGGGGGAAATGGTTTAAAAGGGAGATTTAGAGTCATTTCAAAATGCTTTTGCTTCAAAGTGTAGAGTCAGCCTTTCCTGTGCGTGTGGAAATAGGCCTTTCCATTCTATATGACAAGTCGAACGCCTAAGCTGTCAGATTATACAGAAGTAATTGCTGAATCCAGTTGTTGTTTAAGCCACTAAAAAACAGCCTTTCAGGAATCTGAAATCTTGCATGATCAGTGAGCGTTCTTCCAGATCTGAGCATTATATTGTTATATTGCTTTGGGATTTTACTTTGACTTACTGTCAGTCACAGCGTTCTGCAGTCAGAAATGTTTGTTTTATGGTATTATGAATATATGCTGCATATAAATGTTTTCGGTAAGCACTTTAAATGGTTCTATGTGTTACAATTTACAAAAATATATATATATATATGACAAATGATATGGGATAATGAAGTCAACCAAATATCAAATAACCAACATTCAGTTCTCCCTGGATGGCACATTTAATTTAATTTAATTTTAATTTTAATTTTACAGCAAATGTTTAAAGTGATCTCTTAACGTATACTGGCAGTGACAATTTTTTCCCGCTTTAGGCCTACTGTATTTTAATATTTATATAAATATATTATTTTTAATATTTTTTAAAGTGAGAATTTTTTTTCTTATAAAGTCATAGAAAAATATTTAATAACACAAATGTAAGAATAGGAGTATTTTAGTGACGAAGAAATTGACAATTTTGTATTTATATACATAAGAGTAAATTTATGCATAAAACTAATTTCAAGCATTTAAGATTTTTTTTAAAGGAAACATTAATTTAAGTGTGTCCAAACGATTGATTGATATTTATATAAAAAATCTAACAACGCGTGTTTGAATTATACTTTCATTACCTAAGGAGTCATTAAAGGCATGACTGTGCGGCTGGTTCCAGTGTTTTGAACACATCGTCCCCATGAGGAACACGAGCGCCCACAGCTCACGGGACAGCTGGTTCTCTCCCAGCGGACGGGGATTGGAAATAGATTTCTGTTTCCACTAATGACTTTTTAGTTGTGGCAGGAGTGTTTGCGTCAGCTTCTCTGAGGAGCCTGAGTCAGCAAACATCGGGAAAAAGCTTCCGGGAGTGTCCGGCTCATTCCCTGTCCACAACAGAAGCATGTGTGTGGTTATACTGGCGGATATCAGAACGGTTTCTGGCGCTCGGCTTGTGTAGGGTCCAACGGCACAAACACATTACATACATATTATTAGATAATTCATTGAAGAGTAACACTAGATCATCTTGTGGACTGGAATTAATAGATTTATTGTATTATGTGCTTGTGAAGACATTAATAATGCTGTCATATTAAGTTAATGATCATTTATTATGATAAATCCGCAGTAATGACATTCTCATGACCATCATTTGTATTCCCAGACCTCTCTGTTGTTCTGGACTGTGTTTCCTCTCGTAAGGGATGAACTGGTCAATAACCGGTGTGTTAATGGTTCAAACATTGTGTTTCGTTCAATTCGTTGTGCTTCATTAGATTGGGCTTCTTTCATTGATAATTTTCTCTGATTATGCACCTGTGCTTCTGGGCTAATGTCGTTCGTTGTGAATGGCAGGTCTGTTTTGTAATCATATGGCATCAGTTTTGGAGTGGTGTTATTATACTACGTCGGTGTATTGCAGTGCCGGGATGCAGGAATATCCATTCCCATTTAGCCACTGCAGAGCAACAGCTAATTTACTTGAACGTTAATAACATTACTAATTCAGCAAACATTAATCAGATTGTCTTTACAACCATTCGAGTTGAGGCGGTACTGTTGCTCTGTTCAGGGTGCGACTCCTTTTAAGATTTACAGTGAATACATTCCTGTCCCATTTCTCAGTTGTTATTTTGTGAAGTGAATGATGAACATTTAAAAGGATTTACTACTGACCAAAGGCAATTAAAGAATGAGTGATACAACTTATAGCAGTAGCTGATTCATTCTAAAGAGGCACACAAATACACTGCTAAAATTGCTCAGGAAAGTACATACTTTCTCGTTGGGTCTGTTTTATCTAAAACTCAGTCCTTTACCCTGCTTATTAAACACTGTCCGGGTAATATTTCCACTCATTCACACCCAAACTCCACATTAACAGTATGTCACGTGGGTTTATTGAGACCTGTTCTGAGGTTGATTAGTGTATTCATCTGCATACTGCACAATTACACGTAAACCATAAAGTCAGGTGCCATTATAAAGACTATAACTTTAATGTTTGCTCCTCACAGAAAAGTTGTCAACAAAAAGCATTGACTTCAGCCTGATGGTATTTAAATGTCCAGCTCTGTCTACAGTAAACCAGGTATGTGTAGGTGCATCACGCCATGTTGTAATTACTATAGTTATGAGATTCCAGCTTGTAAAAAAGCGCTCCCGTTCTCGTAGAATTCGCAACTGCATCCTGTAAACTGGGAATTTTCTGAGAGCTCCTACTTTCACCACATGACCGGTGTACCACCCTTCTGCTGCTGATTCATTTAGCCGTGGATAGTGTTGCCTGTAAAATGCATAATTCCCGGTCAAAGAACATGAACGGCAACGTCACATTTTTCATCTCAGAATTACATTAATACGACACGGTGTGAATGCAGCTTATGACTGAGTATTCATCTGACGTGATAATGTATTTGTCCATCTTTTTCTTCCTCTGTTAGGATGCAGCAGACAAGGACTCATACAGACAAACTCCAGTGAGAATCCTCCGCGGTGATCCAGAAAGTCCTCAGCTAAACCCATAGAGGATCGATTCGGAAGGATGTTTGGTGATGGATGACCTGACCAACCTCAGGCCTTCTGTGTCCTTTTCTCGGACTGATTTACGCCCTGGACTACCCTAACTGTATGAAAAACAATTGCAATTGTATTCAGCAGGTAATGCTCACCCTGAGAAAAGGTATGCTGGCACCCAAATTTAAATTGTGAACTCATGAGAGTAAACAAACCATATAGTTTTGGTGCGATTTGTTGTGATTCTGAGATCTGACTGTTCATATGCTTAACAATACGCTAATTTGTTAAAACAAACTAGTTTTTCTTTTCATGTTTTATGAGGAAAATGTTTTTAGGGCATGGAAAATTAATGTTTTGTTGTATTTCAAATGAAAATTTGGAATTGAATCGAAATAAAACAGAAAATTGTATGAATGTGCATTTATTTGCTTTATCTTAATTTTCTAGCTTAACAAATTAAAAACAAATCAATTGACATACATTTTACTTAGTCCATTGAACTTAAATATACTATGTGTAATAACTGCAAAGTAATTGATATTACAAAACATTTTAAGTTAAATGAACTTGAATTTTTAAGTTACCATTACTTCATTTTTTTAAGTAGATTGAGCTTGTCCGGGCTAACACCATGACTGTTAAAGAGACTTGGATAGATTTCCCCTCTTCTGAAGGATATACCCATAATGCAGGACTCAAACTGATGCTCTGTGTGGAGATGTTTCATAGCAACCCAGCCTCAGTGGAAAAACATGGCTTTGACAACATTTCTGCAAAATAATAATATGTTGTTTTGTGCATGTGTCACAACACTTTAAAAATGAAATGTGCAGTGAGAGGCACTGAAGAAATGATCAGTTTTATCTGAAACAGATGAACGTGAATGTTTTATTACACTAGTTATTGTTCATATCATGGCGATTCAGAAATGTAACGTCCGGAGAGTGGTGCTAAAATTGTATTTTTGAATGACGTGGCTCCTATACGTATTAAACCATACACTTATAGTGTTAACAAAAGCAAATGTAAGATAAAAACACTGTCACAAATCAAGCCTCTGTGGCTCCCTCTGATCACCACCAGAGGGCTCCCTCACCAGAGTACTAACTTTGACTCAGACTACGTTTCCCATCATTCCATGCCTGTTACTGATTACAGTCACACCTGATCCTCATTCCATGGACTATTTATGTCACACACACACACACACTCACTGCGAAGTCTTGTTCTTGCTATTGCAGACATTTCTGAGCGTGTTTCCCAGTATATTGATCTCTTGTGTTTGACCTTGGACTGTTTTCCTCGTATTCCTGTATTGCTGCCTGCCTTTCTGATCTTCTGCCTGTTTACCTGGATTTATCCTTTTGTCTGCTGCCTGCCCTGATCCATTGCCTGTTGTATGAATACATTTCTGCCTTGCCTATGATATCTCTGTTGCTGGTGATTGACCTCTGTCCATTGTTATTCTACTATCTTAAATACAGCTACACATGGATCCCACTTCTGCTGACTCATCATTACAGAAGACTTCGCCAGACCCCGATCCAGCGGCTATCTATCGTCTGTCTACCGAGGTATCCACTCAAGCAAGTATTCTAGCTACTTGCCAGCACCAACTCACCCGGTTAACTTCGGTGACAGAGGAACTGGTGAAAGCACTGCAAAGCATGAAATTCCCTGTGGCCGAAACAAGCCAGCCATCGAGCAACCCCACCGCCAACGATGCACCGATGACGTCATCCACTGCCAGCCCAAGGCTAGCTTTCCCTGAGAAATATGATGGTTCTCCAACAAAATGTAAGGGATTTTTACTGCAATGCTCGTTGTTTGTTTCCCAACAACCTACATTATATCCCACAGATGAAGGCGACCCACCTTTTCCACATTTGAGAACTTTCTGCAAAGATTTCGTGAAGTCATCGAACATTCAGAGGGGGGAAAGGAATCGGGAGAACAACTGCTGGCTCTTCGACAAGGCAGACAGACGGCAGCTGAGTATGCGCTCACCTTCTGCACTCTTGCAGCTCAAACAGTGTGGGTAGATGATACTTTGAAATTGTTATTTCGCAAAGGATTAAATGTGGAACTTCAGTCTGAGCAGGCCAGAATATCTGCGCTCAGCTAAAAGACTCAATCAATCTATTTTTCACCAGATTCCAGTTCTCTGTTACTTTCAGACCTGGTTCCAAGAACGTCAAAGCAGACGACCTTTCCAGACAACATGAATCAGCACTATCACCACCTACTAAAGAACCGATCCTTCCTTCCACTATCATCGTGGCACCGGTACAGTGGGACCTCATGACTGAGATTACTGATGCTCAGAACTCTGAACCATCTCCACCTGACTGTCCCCCAGGCCGTACCTATGTACCTACGACACTCCGTAGAAGAGTTATTCAGTGGGTGCACAATTCTCCTAGCTCTGGTCACCCGGGCATTAATGCTACCAGTCAACTTGTCAACAATCGCTTCTGGTGGCCGTCATTACAATCCGACATCATCACTTTCATCCAGAATTGTATCACTTGTCAAATGACCAAATCATCTCACCAAGCTCCTGCTGGTCTACTCCAACCTTTACCCGTTCCCCAACGCCCCTGGTCCCATATTGCTATCGACTTTGTCACAGATCTCCCAAACTCCCAAGGTCATACCACAATAATCACCGTAGTCGACCGTTTCTCCAAGTCCTGTCGCCTCATTCCCCTACCCAAATTACCCTCGGCCCTTGAAACAGCAGAAACTTTGTGTAATTATGTGTTCCGATTCTATGGTCTTCCGGAAGACATCGTCTCCGATCGAGGACCTCAGTTTAATTCTCGTTTATGGGCAGCATTCTTCCAGAAGCTCAATGTCAATCTCAGTCTGACCTCGGGTTATCACCCTCAGTCTAATGGTCAAGTGGAATGCCTCAACCAAGAACTTACCCGTTACCTCAGATCCTATTGTCAACCAAACAGACTGGAGTCGTTATCTACTCTGGGCAGAATATGCACAAAATTCACTCAGAAAACCTTCCACCGGACTAACCCCTTTTCAATGCGCCTTGGGCTATCAACCCCCTCTATTCCCGTGGTCGGGAGAACCTACCGAGCTACCTGTGGTAAATGATTGGCTGCAGAGGAGTGAGAACGTTTGGAATGAAGCACATGTGCATCTTCAAAGGGCGGTAAGGCGCCAGAAGGAACAGGCTGACCGCTCCCGCCATCTTCATCCTGATTAGATTAGATTAGATTAGATTAGATTCAACTTTATTGTCATTACACAAGTACAGGTACAAGGCAACGAAATGCAATTTAGGACCGACCTGAAGTTAGTAAGAATACAGCATAACATGAGGAGAGTTGAGGAGAAAAAAAGGCAACCCCCAGACTATGCTCCAATAGGGAGTACAGTTTGGGGACAGTAAAACACCTCAGCAATTTGCACATAATCAGTACACAACATGAACACACAAGACTTGCAACAGGGGGGAGGGGGTTGGAGGTAACCCAGCACAGGCAAGCAGCCATCCGGTCCTGCAGCCATTTCGGCGCTGGTCACAGACCCGCCTGACAAACTGGTGGTAAAAAGCGTCGAAGGCGTGGGATGGGGGGTGGGGGAGGGTGATTGCATATCTGTATCTATGTAAGAGTTCTGTATGTGTGGGCCTGAAGAGTCGCTACGCCTGGCATCCCAATCTAGGTGCCTCAGTCCGCAGGATGTCATAGCGAAACACAGCAGTTGCCATGGAGACAACCTTGATCAGGTCCCAGACAGAGTCAACAATCAGCAGGTGTCAGTGTGGAGTCGGGGAAGGAACGCAAGAGCGTCTCTTTGCAGTGCTCTCTCCAGAGGGAGTTGTTGTTCCAGCAGCGGCCTCGGCCAAGGCCAGTGCTGATAGAGGGGGGCCAAAAGCAGATAAGATTGTGGTTGTTTGGTCTTGGGACGAGTAGCCGCATTCCAATTTACACAGCTCCTGGTCCGTTTGGGTCTCCGAAACGATCCATTTGCCTTTGCAAAGCTGTGAGCTTCTCCATGATGTTATCCATATAGTGGTTCATAGTCACAGTCTGAGTGCCAACAGCTCTGCCCACTGCTTCAATCATAACGGGCAGCCTTGTGGGGCTTTGGACAGCTGTCACCGTCTTCTTAATTCCTCGATAAACCAGGGCAATGCCTAATCCAAACAGCAGAAAACCTGTTATCATGGTTCCGAATAGGTAGATATCTTCAACGTCCTCCACGGAAAGAGCCGCCAGACACACGACCCGCCACCTCTCCCATGCGTCCATCGTGTAGCCAGCTGCGAACGTTCCGGCAGGGCAGTCAGGTTCCCCCGAACCCAAGCTTCTCGTCGAGAAGATGGTGTCAATTGCGTTGAGAGACCAGTTGATCAAATCCATAATTTCTTAGTTTGGAGAGCAGTGCGGAGAGAGTCTCTCAAAGTACAAGACAGTAGACGAGACGAGAGGAGCAAAGCAGGGAAGATAAGGGAGAGGAGGGTAGGAAAATGCGACGCCTTCGTTGAGAGCCAAAGCAAGAAGAATTATCGCCCTGGAGAATGAGTCTGGCTTTCTACTCGGGATCTTCGACTCCAGTTACCCTGCCGAAAACTCAGTCCCAGGTACGTGGGTCCCTTCAAAATAATTAAACAGATTAGTCCAGTCTCATATCGTTTGGCTCTCAAGTCAAGTCAAGTCAAGTCATTTTCATTTATATAGCGCTTTTAACAATGTAGATTGTCTCAAAGCAGCTTTACAGAGATAAATGTATAATTTAACGTAAGATTGTTTTGGCTTTATAAGCGGTTCTTTAATAAAGTTATTTTCCAGCTAAAGTTAGTTTTGATTGATTCGCTTCCGTCGCAACGATCATTTGTTTTTAAATTAGGGCCGCCAAGACGACACCATTCTCTCTACACAGACTTTAAACGCGAACCTGTGAGAAACGCTGATGGCGTTCAGATGCGCATTAAGAACGGGTTCTATAGTTATGTGCGTTTGAATATATGTGTGCAGGTTTGGAATTCCCTGCAAACCAAGCCTAAACAAATTACTGGTGTTTCCTTATAGTTTTGATTCAGAATTTTATTTTATTTTATCAATTCGGGGTAGATGCGCAAATTGAGTTTTCCCGACGACGCGTTATCTGTAGAGTGGGAAAGGGATCCTCCATAGGGAGAGACTAGTTGGCACTTCAGCACTGCGTTGACATCGGGTCCAGGCGAAGGTCCTTCATCAGATCTGGAAACGGCCTGGATCCGGCAGGCTGCGGGAAAACCTTGGGATAAACAAAGACACTAAAATTAGCGTAGATGCCATTCTTCTCATGATGTAACAAGTACATCAGGATTTATGGGAAGTGTTCCCGGTTCCAGCTGACCTAATCTATGCAGCCTAATATTGAATTATAGAAGTCTATAATGTATTATGTGAACGCTATGTCAAAGAGATGTGTCTTTAATCTAGATTTGAACTGACAGAGTGTGTCTGCTTCCCGGACAATGGTAGGAAGGCTGTTCCAAAGTTTTGGTGCTAAATAGGAAAAGGATCTACCGCCAGCAGTCGATTTAGATATTCTAGGTATTATCAACTGGCCGGAATTTTGAGATCGCAATAGACGTGAAGGAGTATAATGCGTTAAGAGCTCGCTCAAGTACTGCGGAGCTAAACCATTTAGTGCTTTGTAAGTAATCAGCAATATTTTAAAATTGATGCGATGTTTAATAGGGAGCCAGTGCAGTTTTGACAGAACTGGGCTAATATGGTCATACTTCCTGGTTCTAGTAAGAACTCGAGCTGCTGCGTTTTGAACTAGCTGTAGTTTGTTTATTAAGCGTGCAGGGCAACCACCCAGTAGAGCATTACAATAATCTAGCCTTGAGGTCATGAACGCATGGACTAATTGTTCCGCATTTGTCAATGAGAGCATATGACGTAATTTAGATATATTTTTAAGATGGAAAAATGCGGTTTTACAGATACTAGACACGTGACTTTCAAATGAAAGATTGGTATCAAAGAGCACACCCAGGTTCCTAACCGACGACGAAGACTTAACAGAGCAGCCATCAAGTGTTAGACAGTATTCTAGGTTATTACGTGAGGAAGTTTTTTGTCCAATAATTAGAATCTCTGTTTTTTCAGAATTTAGAAGTAGGAAATTACGAGTCATCCAATTTTTTATATCAGCTATGCATTCTGTTAATTTTGTGAATTGGTAAGTTTCGTTAGGTTTTGAAGAAATATAGAGCTGAGTATCGTCGGCATAACAGTGGAAGCTAATTCCATGTTTCCTAATGATATCTCCTAATGGCAGCATGTACAGAGTGAACAGCAGCGGTCCTAGTACTGAGCCCTGTGGTACGCCATACTGAACTTGTGATTGATAAGACATCTCTTCATTTACTGCTACAAACTGATAACGGTCAGATAAGTATGATTTAAACCATGCTAGTGCAATTCCACTAATGCCAACATAGTTTTCTAGTCTATTTAAAAGAATGTTGTGGTCAATGGTGTCAAACGCAGCACTAAGATCGAGTAACACTAATAGAGAGACACAACCACGATCGGATGATAAGAGCAAATCATTTGTTACTCTAACGAGAGCAGTCTCAGTACTATGGTATGGTCTAAATCCGGACTGAAAATCCTCGCAGATATCATTTCTTTCTAGAAAGGAACATAGTTGTGAAGATACTGCCTTTTCTAGTATCTTTGACAGAAAAGGTAGATTCGAGATCGGCCTGTAATTGACTAATTCTGAAGGATCAAGTTGCATTTTTTTAACAAGCGGTTTAATCATAGCCAGCTTAAAGTTTTTTGGTACGTATCCTAGAGACAAAGATGAATTAATGATATTAAGAAGAGGATCTATGACCTCTGGAAGCATCTCTTTCATTAGCTTAGTCGGTATAGGGTCTAACATACATGTTGTAGATTTAGATGATTTAACGAGTTTAGTAAATTCTTCCTCTCCTATAGCAATGAATGAATAAAATTTTTCCTCAGGGAGACTACAATGCACTGCCTGATGCGATACTGTAGTAGACGGTTGCATAGTTATAATTTTATCCCTGATATTATCAATCTTATAAGTGAAGAAGTTCATAAAGTCATTACTGCTGTGCTGCTTGGAACCTTCTGTGTTTGAAGCTTTCTTTTTCGTTAGTTTAGCCACTGTTTCAAATAAATACCTAGGATTATGTTTATTTTCTTCTAATAGTTTTGAAAAATAAGCAGATCTAGCAGCTTTTAAAGCCTCTCTGTAAGCAATCGAGCTCTCTTTCCATGAAATGCGAAATACCTCTAATTTTGTTTTCTTCCAGTTGCGCTCCATTTTTCTGGCTGCTCTCTTAAGGGCCCGAGTGTGCTCGTTGTACCACGGCGTTGGATTATTTTCTTTAATCTTCTTTAAGCGCAAAGGAGCAACTGTGTCTAAAGTGCTGGAAAAGAGAGAGTTAAAAGTTTCTGTTGCAATATCAAGTTTTTCTAAGCTATCCGGGATGCTAAAATGATGAAACTGATCAGGAAGATTATTAATAAAGCAATCTTTAGTAGCAGAAGTGATAGGTCTAACATATTTGTAACACGGAGTCAGCTTTGCAGCCTTGGCTAAATGTAATTTACACGAGACTAGATAATGATCTGAGATGTCATCGCTCTGCTGCAGAATTTCAACGGCATCAACATCTATTCCATGTGATAATATTAGATCTAGAGTATGATTACGACGATGAGTAGGTCCTGACACGTGTTGTCTAACTCCAATTGAGTTTACAATGTCTTTAAATGCCAAACCCAATGCATCTTTTTCATTATCGATGTGTATATTAAAATCACCAACAATTAGTACTTTATCTGCAGCCAATACTAACTCTGATAGAAAGTCCGCAAATTCTTTGATAAAGTCTGTATGGTGCCCTGGTGGCCTGTATACAGTAGCCAGCACAAATCTCAAACGTGATTTATCATTTATACTATATATTTTTACATTAAGCACTAACACTTCAAAAGAATTATATTCGAAACTTGATTTCTTAGTGGTTTTGAAAATATTACTATAAATTACAGCAACACCACCCCCTTTGCGTTTAAGACGAGGTTCATGTTTATAACAGTAATCTTGCGGGGTGGACTCATTTAAAGTAATGTAATCGTTTGGTTTTAGCCAGGTTTCTGTCAAACACAGCACATCTAGGTTATTATCTGAAATCATATACAATGAGTGCTTTTGAAGTAAGCGATCGAATATTCAGCAACCCAAGCTTTAGCATTTGCTCATCTGTATTATAGCTGTTTTTTATTTGTTGAACATCAATTAAATTTTTAACCTTAGATAGGTTTAAACATTTTTTGGATTTCCTAAATCGGGGAACAGACACAGTCTCTATATGATGATAGCTAGGTGAAAGAGGCTCTATGTGATGGGATTTATCTGACCTGGGTGACGCGAGGCCGCTAGCAGACGGTTGGTTTAGCCAGTCTGTCTGCTTCCTGACCTGGTGCCCAATTTGTCATGTTTGAGCTCTAAGACTATGAGCCATATTACTAGATAGAAGAGCAGCACCATCCCAGGAGGGATGAATACCATCTCTTTTCAACAGGTCAGGTTTGCCCCAAAAACTTTTCCAATTGTCTATGAATTCTATATTATTACACGGACACCACTCAGACAGCCAGCGATTCAGTGAACACAATCTACTAACTATCTCATCACTCCTGCGAACAGGAAGGGGGCCAGAGCAAATTACAGTGCCTGACATCGTACCTGCAAGTTCACACACCTCTTTAATATTAATTTTGGTGATCTCCGACTGGCGGAGTCGAACATCATTAGTGCCGACATGAATAATGATCTTAGAGAATTTACGATTAGCATTAGCCAGCACTTTTAAATTTGCTTTGATGTCAGGCGCTCTGGCTCCCGGCAAACATGTGACTATGGTGGCTGGTGTCTCTATTTTCACGTTCCGTGTGATCGAATCACCAATTACTAGGGCACAATCAACAGGGTTCTCAGTGGGTGTTTCACTGAGCGGGGCAAATCGATTTGTTGTGGTAATCGGAACGGAAGAGTGGTTTTTTGATCCGCGACTAGAGCGATCCCTCACTGTCACCCATTTGCCCGGCTGCACAGGCTCTACTTCAGCTGGAACCGAATCATGTAAAGAGTTCACTATGCTATGCGCATCCAAAATAGTATCTAAAGCTCTAGCACTCTTACTATCCTCAATTAAAGTTTGGATGCGTGTCTCTAATTCTGAAATCTTCTCTGTCAGCCTAACTGTCTCCTTACATTTATCACATATAAATCCTACATTGCCAACAGAGAAGTCTATGCTAAACATGTGACATGAAGTGCAGGTGACAATAACAGGACAAGACATTACTCACCGTGTTTGTTGACTGATTATTACTTACCTGAGCTTTTATTAACTCAAAGGCGCGAGCGCGCGAGAGAAAAATAAATAAATAAAACAGCTGAGCGCACGGGTGGCGCGTTAACAGGCTAGCAGTAGCGAATTAGCGTGTTGTGCTAGTAGTAATGGAAGCTAGCGATGTCAATCTGAGATGTTGGGTAAGCTGTATTTAGTATAAACAACTACAAATTGTAGTAAATGATTGTTCAAAACAAAGAAATACGAGGCTAAGACGGAGCTTACAGCACCGAAGCAAACACACTCACAGCAGGCAGCGAGGCAGACAGGAGCAATCGATCAGCCCAGGAGCCCAGGCTCTCCTTCCAGTTACCGTATCTCACCCACCTTTCATGTTTCTCTGCTCAAGCCCGCTGGTGGATCGAGAGGAGAGGAGGACCTAGATGAGGCTAGTGACCAGAGACCCCCTCCTATCATCAGGGATGGCGAGGAGGCTTATCAAGTGCATGAACTCCTGGACTCCAGACGCCGGGGCAGACTACTACAATACCTCGTGGACTGGGAGGGGTATGGTCCAGAGGAGCGGCCTTGGGTCAACTCAGATGACATTTTGGATCCATCTCTCATTGCCGACTTCCATAGGACCCATCCAGATAGACCTGCCCCTCGCCCTCGTGGAAGATCCCGGCGTCGATCACCTCCTCGCCTCAGGAGCCGCTCGCAGGGAGGGGGCTCTGTCACAAATCAAGCCTCTGTGGCTCCCTCTGATCACCACCAGAGGGCTCCCTCACCGGAGTACTAACTTTGACTCGGACTACGTTTCCCATCATTCCATGCCTGTTACTGATTACAGTCACACCTGATCCTCATTCCATGGACTATTTATGACACACACACACACACACACACACACACACACACACACACACACTCACACTCACTCTCTCACTCTCTCACTCTCACTCACTGCGAAGTCTTGTTCTTGCCATTGCAGACATTTCTGAGCGTGTTTCCCAGTATATTGATCTCTTGTGTTTGACCTTGGACTGTTTTCCCCGTATTCCTGTATTGCTGCCTGCCTTTCTGATCTTCTGCCTGTTTACCTGGATTTATCCTTTTGTCTGCTGCCTGCCCTGATCCATTGCCTGTTGTATGACTACGTTTCTGCCTTGCCTATGATATCTCTGTTGCTGGTGATTGACCTCTGTCCATTGTTATTCTACTATCTTAAATAAAGCTGCACATGGATCCCACTTCTGCTGACTCATCATTACAAACACATTTGTTAAAGGTACACTGATGAAGTTTAATTATTTGATTAGCTAAAATCAACGTCTTTATTCATAAATATGTCCTTACCTCTGCCAATGATCTGACTTATCCTCGTAAGCGAAGAATTTCTTATCTTTATTTACATGGGACGGATAAGTCCAAGGAGGCTTCCATGTCGTTCCGCCATTTTGAAAAACTATAATAGCAGAGAGGGACAAAAAGCACTAGCCTACCTCAACGCGGTATTCACGTGACTGAAACCAGCTGAAATGGACACAGAGATCAGAGGCGCTGGTCTCTGCCCCGGAAATTTGAAAGGTACTTCATAATGTAAGGATCATACTTATGCCGAGCCACAGGAGAAGGAATCCTCGTCGACAAAAAACAAAACAATTTAATTTAAAAGGAAACGTGACCGGCGAATTCCAAAAACGAGGGTAAATATCGGGATAGCTTTTCCCAGGTGGAAAGAGCTAATGAAGGAGAAAGACTTTGAAAGGGAATCTGAAGTTGCCTGCTTTCTTCTCGACAGGTAAGTCAATGTTACGGTCTAAATTACAAGCTTTTTTTAATTGCAATCCAATCAGTTCCCCACAGACACAATCAAGCCCTTTTTTATTCTTCTGTGGAACATAAAAGAAGATATTTTGAGGAATGCCTGAACTGTTTTCTTACATACAATGAAAGTCAATGGGGTCCAAAACAATACTGGATGCGGGTCCCTCTGTACTGAAAACACTGCAATCCAGGAAACACCGGTTTGAGTTGGGAATGCCTCATTTATCACCCTCTCGGATCAGTGTTGGGTTTAGGCCAGTCTTTGCTTGTCTATCTGGATCACTGCCTCAATCCCGCTGTTTCCCAACACTAGAACTTCCCAATGTCAAACACCTCTGGTTTTTTGTAGAGTTTGTGAGAAATATCCTATATATTTGTTGCTGTATTTCTTAATCTTTGTTAATTTTAGTTAATAAAAATACAGCTCATTGTTCATGTTAGTTTACAATGCATGAAATTAACATCAACTAATAAATGCTGTAGAAGTACTATTATTTTTTAGTTCACGGTAACTGCAGTAGTTAACTAATGTTAACAACTGAAACCTTATTGTAAAGTATTGCCTTTTTTTCTACAAATGACAAAACCATGTTCTAAAAACATTTCGATAAAATTCCCATTAAGTTATAAAAACACTATTTCTGAGTTTAAAAAAATGTTTCTTGGTTCATTCTTTGTAACGTGAACGTTAAGGGAACATTTTATAATTTTGCAAACATTATAAAAACGCTACTTTTGAATATTCTCTAAAAAAAAAAACGTTCCAATGAAACATTTCGGGGGGAAAACAACATAAAAAAAATGTTTTATTAACGTTACTGAACGTCGAGAGAACCTTGCCAGAATGTGAGCTAATGTTATTTAACATAATTAGCTCTAATATTTGGGATAGAGCCATTTTTGAATTTGTATTAATGTAAACAGATAATTAAAATCAAACACATATAAATCAAATATAATAACATTTAACGGCAGTTTTTAATCATATTTTCGACAGTTCAGGGCTCCCCTGGGCCTTTTCTGAAAGATAGAATTGCACAAACCCATCCATGGTATTCCATCATCCCCTGTTCAGAGAACAACAGCAGGGAACTGAGATTGTGCTTCATGACACACTATGACAGACAGTGAGGACATTCATTCACACACAACTAATTGGATTCTCTCAGCTTCTCTTCAAAACTCATGGCAACAGAACAAGACAGTAGAGGTGGACTTCAGTTCATCAACTGATCTCAACTCATTAGAGTCTTATAGTCATTAGTCCAGCTCCCCAATTAGGAGAAAGAACAACCCACACACACTCACACACACTCTCTTGCTCTCAGTCCTTATTGTTTTGATAAGATCGGTTGCCGTGGTAACGGACACAGGTAAACACACCGGGGAGGCCGAGAGCCTTCATTCATGATCACTGTCACACATGATGAAAATAATTGCATGAAAACTGCAAAAGGTTGAATTGTGGCTAGAAACCAAAGCGGCAAAGTAACATAAGGCTCTGTAGGGATACAAAAGATATTAATAAAAACATAATATCTGTTATGCATACAGTAAGATAAGACATAATCCATAACACAATGCAATGTGTAGCACAGTACACTGCTTTTACAGACTGCTGTTGAATGCTGTGTGTGTGTGTGTGTGTGTGTGTGTGAATTGCATTCTATTGCATAAAATTGTGCTAGATCTTAACTTTTCTAAAACCTTTTTTGTTGTTGTTGCATTGACTTCTAACCAACTGGTTCCCAGGTGATTTTTAGTGAATGTATGTCAGTTCCACTCAAGTTCACACATATGTCATTTATCAATAAGTTTAACATTCAATTTTCGACTACTTTTAAAAATGTATTCAATAGGCTTTAATTACATCACAGTTTAATTACATTGATCGAGTCCAACTCCATACCGAGAAAAGAGATCCTCTGCCCGGGGGTGAGTTTGCTCTTTTCCCAGTTGACCCGAAGCCCTAGGTGGCTGAGGTGACTGAGCACCATGTCCCTGTGTTCGCACAACTGCTCTCTCGGCTGGGCGAGGATAAGCGTCGAGGTAGTTGAGGATACGAACACCACGCTCGCACATGGGAGCAATGGCCGCCTCCGCGACTTTCGTGAAGACACGGGGCGACGGGGCCAGCACAAAGACTAAGACTTTATGCCCCTGAAGGCTGGAGGACGCCGGGCGAACTGAATCGCATAGCCGAGTCTGATAGTATGGATGAGCCAGCAAGATGGGGTGGGAAGCGCTAGCCAGGCTCCCAGACACCATGCAAGCGGGACCAACGGCACCACAGACGTACCCGGGCAGCACGGCGGAATGCAGGGACCCGACCCGGACGGCATAGCGGCCCAGAGTGGGGTCTGAGTATGTGGTGCAACACGTACCTGCTTCCGTCGAAGGGCAGAGTAAGTGTCCGTCAGTGCGTCCGGGACACAGCCACTGCTGCTCGCTGGCGATGAAAGAGGGGCCTGAGGGTGAACAAAAACAAAAGGAAACAAAAGATTCTCCACCCGGCCCTCCATCGGGGGAAGGAGCGGCGCGTTCACCATCTCCTGAAGAGCAGTCTGATCCACCTCTGGGTCGCCCGTCTTAGGGTCGTTTGCACCTTTGCTTGCCTCCTGGTTTGGCAGCGGCATGGACAGGCGGGGTCGACTTCCTGTGGCTTGCTCCATGCTGAGGCCTAGATGGTTGCTGCTGCTGAGGTTTCGCGGGGTCGGAGGACGCCGCAAAAGGTCGACCTCAGTGACGAGCAGATGGAGGGTCTGCGGCCGGCGGATGGGTGGGAGCAGCAGTGGTCCGCCGGGGCAGGATGTGCCGGATGGTCTCCGTCTGCTTCTGTGTGGCTGAGAACTGTTGGGCAAAGCTCTCGACCACCTCGCCGAGCAACCCAACCTGGGACAGAGGGGCATCCAGGAACCGATATTTATCAGTGTCCATCATATTGGCCAGGTTGGTCCAAAGGTGGCGCTCCTGGACCACCAAGGTGGACATCGCCTGACTGATGGAACGTGCGGTTTGCCGTTCCATCAGTCCATCAGGCAAGGTCAGTTGCCGCACGGAGCTCCCAGATGAGCTCTGGGTCAGAACCTCCCTCGTGCATGTCCATGAGCGGCCATGGCATGCAGGTCGGAAGCAGCCTGTCCACAGGCTTTGTAAGCCTTCGCCGTGAGACCGGACGAAAACTTTCATTCCCCCGCCAAGAGGAAGTGGACGCTGGACATAGCTGCATTGCAACGGCACGCTCCACCGGCAGGAGATCCACATACCCCTTTGCTGCTTCGCCGTAGAGGGTGGTGAGGAGGGAGGAGCCCATAGGCCGTAGTCTGGCACTATACGGTGCTAACCATGACCTAGTGAGCTCTTCATGCACCTCCGGGAAGAAAGGCACCAGAAACCAATCATCCAACCGAGAAGGTTCGGGATGTTGTGGAGGGTTCCACTCAAGCCCAACCTTCTCAGCGGCCCGGGAAAGCATAGCCGCCCATTCTGGATCGGACTCGGGCAACGCTACACTTCCCGAAGGGAGTAACGCAGCCGAATCCTCATCTCCAGAGGACTGAAGCTCCCCCTCCGATGCTGCGACTGACATCTGATCGTCAGGAGGAGCCCCAAAAGACACGACTGGTCGTTCATGAGAAGGACCAGCACGGTCTTTTGGAAGCTCCAGTGGTGGCCGCGTTTGTGAGGCGTGAACACCAACACCGTTTAGAGAGTCTTCAACACACAGTAGCAGTCTTTTAGAGTTCTGAGATGAACAGGAAGCTTGGCTCCGAAGTGAAAGACAATGTGTGTGTGCGCCCACTTCCTGTTTATACCCGCGCCGCGGGTCGGGGCGCATGATGCGATTCATGCACGCCAACGGTCATTGGCTCGTTCTGTAGACACTCGAAGATGATAAGGCTCCCTGAAGTGATCCCAATTACGTTGTCACATCGACTATGTTATGTCGAACGTGAGCAACTGAAAGGGAACTTTTATTTTGATTGCAGACAGTCAGAATAAATAGATTTATTATGTATAAAACCAAGTGAGCTTCTTGTATATTCTTGATAAGTGTGCTTAAAATTAAAGCCATGTGGTTTTCACATGTTGTTATGGTGCAGTGACATTCAAACGTCCTTTTACTTTCTTTGCATCTTCCAGGTAACATTATCCTACTTTGTAAATCAATATTTTTTTTTTTTTTCAATTAAAGTAAGCATAGTGGACTATAGGCTAATAAGCGGTGGATTCTCCCAATGAAGAGCTGTGTTAGTTTGAGGAGTATGAGACAGAAGCCTGCAGTGCTAATATCGTGTGTGTGTGTGTGTGCGTGCGTGTGTGTGCTCAGCAGCGGACTCGGTTGCTTGTCGCTCGAGCCGCAGCGGAGATACTGGCGCTGTTTTCTCTCTCTCTCCTCCGCGACACACACACACACACACACACACACACACGGAGCGCGAGCGCGCATCATCACGCTCGTGCTTCTGCTGTGAACATCCACGGTTTACTGCTATGAATCCTCCGTCCTGACGGCATTAACACACACACACACACACACACTCCGACATGCAGGAGCGGGTGAAGAGCCTCGGAGCGGCCGCGCTTCTGACACTGTGCGCGATCCTCGAGGTGAGTCCAACACACACACACACACACACACAACACACACTGCTGATACTGTGCGCGAACCTCGAGGTGAGTCGCGACGCACAACAAACGCTTCGCCATTTCAAATCGTTCTGTACGGATACACTTCATTATTTCTCTATTAGCCGCTGGCTGTTGCGTTGTTTTACGGTGTTTTAAATACACCACGTACGTTGAGCCTTTGTCTCTGTCCGCTCCTCCTACAGTAACACACAGTGTGTGTGTGTATGTCATCATCACCATCATTCACAGATGCAGGATACTGTAAACATCGAGTTTGATCAGTTCACAGTCAATGCAGATTTGTGCTTATCTTTATACAACAACCCTGCAGTGTGTTAGAACTATTTTTGGGAATGTTTTAGTCTGTGGCTTAGTTTTTTCAGAGACTAGATGAAATTAGAGTGTGTTATAATTGTATTCAGTTGATTACTATATTTGCGGTGGCCCCATATTAATTTTCACTGTTGGATCATCACATGCCTTTTACATAATACATTTGAGGGAAGTTCTGGGTGGATGAGTGTAAAAATATATATTTTTTATGTTCTGTACTTTCAGACAGTTCAAACGTCCCAATGCAATTTATTATTATGTGTATGTATACAGTATACTGTGTGTGTGTGTGTGTGTGTGTGTGTGTGTACTATTTTGCTATAGGTTGGATGTTTTTTTCTTCAAATAACTTCCCCAACCTCTGATATGTACAGCATTTACATTTCAAAGACTTGCGTAGCTGAAAGCATCATCAGACCTTCTTACTGTACAGCGGTACATTGCGTTTGCAGTTACAGTAATGGCATTTCACCTAATCTTTATACTGGCCTGTCAGAGAGGAGAGAGATACTTTGTCATTAGCACTTAGACGGGGATAAATCAATATGCCAGCTTATTCACTCATAAATTGTGTAACATCAGTTAAATGCAGAGAGGTTGATCACAAAGCTCTGATTCTTCATACTCATGCATGTAGTTTCTCAGTGCAATGATGTGTCTTTACAGCAGTATTGAGGGAACGACTCCAGAGATGAACACAACTTAAATGCTGGTTTAATAGAGAGTTATGACACATCTGCACCTGCATCTGTTATGACTCATGTCCACTTGTGCCATATAATCAGTGGAAGGCATTATGGGTAGTGCTATTGAAGCATTTGTTGTTGTTTTAAAGGCGTATAATTGCAAGGAAGGGAAAAAAATATTTTATTTTAAAGGTAACATATTATGAACCCTTTTCACAAGATGTAATATAAATAATATAATATAAATAATGTAATATAAATCTCTGCTGTCCCCAGAATGTGTCTGAAATTTCAGCTCAAAATACCAGATTATTTATTATAGCTTGTCAAATTTACCCCTTTTTGGGTGTGAGCAAAAAGCGCCGTTTTTGTGTGTGTCCCTTTAAATGCAAATGAGCTGTTGCTCCGCCTCCATTCAGAAGAGGGCGGAGTCTTTACAGGAGCTTCAGAAACTCCAGTAATAACAAAACAGGCCAATCTCACTCATCCAGAATCCCAGAATAACCAGTAGCGAGTGCAGCCTTACAGAGAGACTCAGGAAGAGCTTCTGAATGTTAGTGGAGACATTTGTGTAGTTGTTGTGGAGTTACACTGATCATCTCATCATCATGTTGAACTTCTCCACAAGTGTCCACAGTTCCTGAGGTGTTTATAAGACAGCGGTGACATGTTCTGGTCAATAGTGTTCAGTGCTCGTCTGTGCTCAACCACAGAACAGTTTCAGGCTTTGCTGGATCTTTATCATTGCGTTAGAACTGGTCTCTGTTGTCGCGTGTGGAACCAAATGTCGGCTGGTGTGTGTAAACGTGCAGATTAAGGGCCGGTAATATTATAATAAGATCCTCTTCAGATTTTCATGATATGAAAATGATAAAGAATCAAGAAACCAAAGACAGTCTCAAAAACACGCTTTGAAATCGCTGGTGTTTCTGACGTCACAAACTACCTTGTAACCAATCAGATCAACGTGTGATCGTCAACCAGTGGATCTCTGAGCTGAGTGAGTGAGTGGAGGCGGGGCTCATTTGCATATTCATAGAACTGCACATACTAAATGAGGGTGTCGAGTTACATTCAAAATATTTTAAGGCATGAACTTTTTTTTTTAAAGGAAAAACTTTTAAATGTCATTTTGGTGATCAAAGTGAGTTTTAAGGGATACAGTGATTGACTACAGGGGGACTAGGGGTGTACCGATACCCTCATGTCACGATTCGATACATATCACGATACTGAACTCACGATACGATATTATTGCGATACTCCAAGACATATGATAAAAGGTTAACAAAAAATGTACTGTTTATTAAACTGATAAATTTGATATTACATTGTGTGTATAAATGAATATTCTTGGACTTGGTGCTGGAAACCCAAAGCACAGGACACAAACATATTCATGATTCTGAAGCTGATAATACAGAGTTATTTTAGACAAATATGTTTCTCTGTCACTGACTAGATATATTTAAAATAATGTAGGTCACTTTTTTACACAGATATTCCCCTATTGCATTATTATACATTAGATTCAACATTATATATAATATTTTAATGTAGTACTGACACTAAAACTCTGAAAACTTAAGTTTTTTCTCACATAGTAATTTTACTATTCACGATACATATTGTTGCATTTTTGTATTGCGATATATTGTGACACCCCTAACTAAGGGGGACTTACTATAATACGTATTTAAAATGATTTCATCAACTTGTATAGTTGAACTTTCGGTCAAAGATTTCAACCATCTGATAAAAGCATTGTTTTATACTGTAGTCACTGTCGAAACGAGTATCCGCGGGCGGTTGTGGGTCTGGCTCTGAGGAACATCGATTCCCAGACGCTTTCTGTGAGTTTGAGGAAAGGCTTTTAGGCTGTGGGATCAGTCAGGAGTGGACGGACAGCAGGAGTTTGATGCACGCTTGTTGCATTGAATCTATATTTACCAGAGACAGGTTTCAGCCTGTAATGCTGGGGTTAAAGCTCAGTCCACACACATCTCCTCTCCTTCACTGAGGGTTCACTGAAGACTGTGTGTCTGCGAAGGCCTGCGGGAGTAAACAACTCCGTAAACAACCATTAACATTCAACCTGGAAAACTCTAGGATTTTCTGCTTATGTCTGTATAATTTTAGGTTTGTTTTTGAAAGCGATGACGTTACTGAAGGATGATGTTTGCGTACAAACATAAACAGTTTCTTGACGAGGCGTGGAATTTACACTCTAGTTTATTTAATGTTTTCTTTTCTTTTTCTTTTTTACCATACAATAAGTTCCCATTAGTTATCATCAGTTAATGCATTGGCTGTGACTTACAATACATTTTAAAGCATTTATTATTTTTTGTTAATTTAAGTACAAATAGAATTGTTCATTTTTTGTTAATGTTAATTAATCAGTGTTTACAAATGAAGAGTTCTTCCATCTGACATGTTTTCTTTTAAATGAGCATTTTTTATCAGACTCCTTTGTTTAGGTTCAGTAATTTCACTTTAATGTCCATGAAAAGGTTATTATTCAGTTACTGAAATGCCTCTTTTAAAAAAAAAGAAAAGAATTTAAATCATTTATTGATTCTTGTTAATAGATTTGTTAATTTTTTGTTAATGTTTATTAATTAATTAATGTTTACAAATACAACTTTTGATTTTAAAAATGTTTTAGTAAATGTTGAAATGAACATTGACATTAAGAAATGCTGTAGAAGTATTTTCACTGTTAGTTAATGTTAACCATTGAGACCTTATTTTGTAAAATGTTAGTGTTTTGTTTATTATCTTCTCTTTATTGCCTGTCTGTGCTTCATATCTAGGATGTAAAAACACGGTATTGTTTCCAGTTGGACTTGCATAAGGGTCAATGACACTGTGGGCGATTTTAACGATCTGAAGCGCAAGTGTCAAAGCGCGAAACGCAAGTAACTTTGTGGGCGGATCTCGGGCGCTGTTGCTATTTTCCCGGCGGGATAAATGACTCTCCGACGCAAATCTAAAATGTGTTGGTCTGAAGTCGCTTCATTACTCATAGGTGTGGTTTGGGCGTAACGTGAAATAAACCAATCAGAGCGACATCTCACATTCCCTTTAAGAGCAGGCGCGCTTGTTCCATGGCGGATTGCTATTATAACGGCGGATTTGCCAGACGTACGCCAGGAGCGGTTCACAGCCGAGGAGACCGGCGTTCTCGTCAGGGCCGTAAAACACAGAGAAGTGACGTTGAGGATGGAGAAACACACACAAATTAGCTTCGGTTAAACAGGCGAATGATGATTTGGGTAAATGTGTAAGCTAGATTTATGCCTATTTTTCACATCTTCATGGACACCACAATGATTTCCCTCGTGTGGAATATTTTCCCTTGTAATAATGTATGATTTGCAAAAATGTAGATGAGAGAATCAAAAGTGTGTGTGCGTTGTGCTCACGCTACATAATGGCCAAGCATGCGCCCTTAAAATAGCATATGAATAACATGCGCAACGCGGAATTGTTTTCTGAAACTGCAAAATAGCACCAGGGAACATTTGCGCCGGAACACGCCTCCTCTTTTCGCTGCACCGCCCCCGGGAGCCCAAGCTCATTCCCTAATTTACCGATGTGCGTCTGTGGAGGGAAAAGTCCGCTGTGTGCGGGTGAGAAATACATGCGTCGGTGTACAAAGTCAATTGCACTGGGTGCGAGACAGGGCCTTGTGTCTGCAATAAGAAAAGAAAACATTCATATAAGTTTCATGTGGCTTTGAAAAATTTGAGAAAAGTTTAAATGTAGTGTTGTTTTTGGCGGCCTGTTTTAATTTTAGTTTTAGTCTAGTCTTTGTGTCAGGCTGTCATTTTAGTTTTTATTAGTTTTAGTCACATTCATACTCTTTTTAGTCTAGTCAAGTTTTAGTCGACGAAAACTGATGACATTTTAGTCTAGTTTTAGTCAACGAAAACTGATGACATTTAGTCTAGTTTTAGTCGACGAAAACTGATGACATTTTAGTCTAGTTTTAGTCAATGAAAATTGTATTTTAGTCTCTTTTTAGTAATGCGATTCTATTTAACCCAGTCAATATAGAATTTCAAACAAGGCTTATAGGCTATTTAGTAGGCCTATATTTATGGCAGGTTTTTTTTTTTTTTTACCACCGCGGTAATGGACCAACTACCGGCGGTGGTTGGGGGGTTATTAAAAAAAAAAACAAAAAAAAAAAACTTGTTTTATATTTCCACACAAAGACGCGTGATATAGGCTACACTCTGCGCTTTGAGAGGGATGTGGGACACGAGCAGGAAAACACGAAGATATCGATCTCTTTATGATATCTTCGTGTTTTCTACTTGATGTAAATTGGTTTGAAGAGCGCATTTTATCCTCCACAAGGGCGAGATATTTAGGCTATGTTTGAGATTGCGCTGCCAGAGAAAGTGAAACTAAAAATCACCCGCGCGTGTGAAACGCGTTTTACAGCTAAACTCGCGCCCTATGTCTAATATAACAAGCACTGTGTTAAAAAGAATTTGACATGCAAGTACAAATGTAGGCTATCTGTCCTACAGCGTTTTTCTACTTTACCACAAAGAATACGAATATAATAGGCCTAATTAAAAGCGAACCAAGAAACGTTTATAATCCCTTTAGAAAATGGGTGAGTGAGACGTAGTGAAGATTTGGGAAAAGAAACAAGAGATTCCATGCAGGGATGAGTCACGATTTTTGGATATTCGATTAGTTTATTTAATTATAGAATATTGAATAGGTTGTGCGATATTCTCTAAAATAAAATCTCCATGTTCTGGCGCTGATGCGACGTGTTCATGTAACCAGAGACGCTGCCAATAACATACAGCTTTCACAAAGAACCGGCAAAAGTAATGATTATGAATGTGTCAAATATATCAATGAGACATTTTAATAGAATAACTAATGGAGTAGGCTAATATATTGTTAAATTCGCTGATAATCGGGTGACCAGATCGCAATCCAGAATTTAAAGCCGACAAAGGGTTCACGCACAACTCTCTCATTCGTCGTGACGTTATAACATTTCGTCTCGTCTCGTTTTGGTCAACGAAAATTAAGAGACATTTTATCATAGTTTTTATTTTTTAAACCACATTTAGTCTCGTTTTTATTCGTCAACGATATTGCATTATGCATGTATTTTAGTCATCGTCACATGACCATGCATTTACGTCTAGTCTCGTCTCGTTTTCGTCAGGTGATAACGGTTCGTTGACGACAATATTTCGTCATAATTTTCGTTGACGAAAGCAACACTATTTAAATGTAATGCCCCCATGACCGTCATGTGGTGTAACCATCAAGTAAAACGCAGTAAAATATTTTAATATATATCTAGAACACATGTGAACGTCCACAACTTAATCATTATTTTCAAAATATGTTTTCCAGGGTAAAATGTGTTTTATTCAAATATCATGAATTATTAAAGCATAAATATCATGATGACATTTTACAGCCTGAACTAACCTTGCCATATGAAAAGGTCAAATTATCCGATTATTACCTTATGTGACTTTGTTTGGTCGCACCACATGAATTTAATTTAGCAGTTTACTGACTTGCATCCTCCTGTACACACACATATACAGCCTACTGTACACACACACATATACAGCCTACTGTACACACACACATATACAGCCTACTGTACACAGACACACACACATATACAGCCTACTGTACACATACATATACAGCCTACTGTACACACACACACACACACACATATACAGCCTACTGTACACACACACATATACAGCCTACTGTACACACACACACACATATACAGCCTACTGTACACACACACACACACATATACAGCCTACTGTACACACACACATATACAGCCTACTGTACACACACACATATACAGCCTACTGTACACAGACACACACACATATACAGCCTACTGTACACATACATATACAGCCTACTGTACACACACACACACACATATACAGCCTACTGTACACACACACATATACAGCCTACTGTACACACACACATATACAGCCTACTGTACACACACACACACATATACAGCCTACTGTACACACACACACACATATACAGTCTACTGTACACACACATATATACAGCCTACTGTACACACACACATTTACAGTCTACTGTACACACACATTTACAGTCTA
>NC_140228.1:29965517-30000517 GCF_951802725.1 Rutilus rutilus
CTGTACACACACACATATACAGCCTACTGTACACACACACATATACAGCCTACTGTACACACACATATACAGCCTACTGTACACACACATATAGCCTACTGTACACACACATATACAGCCTACTGTACACACACATATACAGCCTACTGTACACACACACACACACACACACACACACACACACACACACATATACAGCCTACTGTACACACACACACATATACAGCCTACTGTACACACATATACAGCCTACTGTACACACACACATATACAGCCTACTGTACACACATATACAGCCTACTGTACACACACATATAGCCTACTGTACACACACATATACAGCCTACTGTACACACACACACACACACACACACACACACACACACATATACAGCCTACTGTACACACACACACATATACAGCCTACTGTACACACACATATAGCCTACTGTACACACACACATATACAGCCTACTGTACACACACATATACAGCCTACTGTACACACACACACACACACACACACACACACACACACATACATATACTCTCAGCTGCTTGATTATTTATATTGTTGTAAAATGTGCCTCTATTATGGCCAGCTTTAATCTGCTAAATGCAACTATAATGCACACAGATATTATAAAAAGTGAACATGATTTTCTGTCCAGCTGCTTTGAAACAATGTGATTAAATGCCATACAAATGTGTCTTCAGTAATATTATTAATTTTGACTGCACTGACAGCATCGATTGAGAACAAAACTTGATGATGCGGCTTTAATTGAGCCTGATTCACAGCTGATGACCTTTACACACTTACTGAACCGAATCAACACTGGACTGATATGAACTAGAGCTGATTATAGTTTAATCCAATTTGTTTTAAAATTGACAGATTTTGCAACATCAACACGGTTATTGAACTGAACCGAATCAACAGTGAACAACAACTGAATTGAGTTGAATAATGAGCAGAAATTTTTTTATTGTCTCTTATTTTATAAAGTTTGTATCATTGTATCATTTTATTTTCCTGTTTATTTTTAAGAACCAGCTTTGAAACAGTCTGTAGGCCGGGGAACAGTCCCTGTTCGGTGAGGAATTCCCAACCTCCACTTTAACTGGAACCGTTTCTAATGCTTTAATACAGCAGAGAGGAGTCGGGCATCATGAGGTGCAGTGGGATTGGGACATAACCACCATTATCTCCTAAACCAGTAACCAAGATCCCATGGGATCCGCATCCCTACTTGGCCCTTTCCCTCGCCAGGAGCAATTAGAGCATTTGCAATTCCTTGCATGTATTGTGTTTCTTCCGCAGCAGTGAATGAGAAGCCTGGCGTGAGTCCCTCTGACATTGTTTCTCTGAACAAAATACACGACTCCAGCTCTGAACACACACACTCGCTCTGAACACACACACACACACACACTCGCTCTGAACACACATACTCACTCTGAACACACACACTCGCTCTGAACACACATACTCACTCTGAACACACACACTCGCTCTGAACACACACACACTCGCTCTGAACACACATACTCACTCTGAACACACACACTCGCTCTGAACACACATACTCACTCTGAACACACACATTCGCTCTGAACACACACACTCGCTCTGAACACACATACTCACTCTGAACACACACACACACACTCACTCTGAACACACATACTCACTCTGAACACACACACTCGCTCTGAACACACATACTCACTCTGAACACACACACTCGCTCTGAACACACACACTCACTCTGAACACACACACTCACTCTGAACACACACACTCCCTCTGAACACACACACTCGCTCTGAACACACATACTCACTCGGGAAACACACACTCGCTCTGAACACACACACTCGCTCTGAACACACACACTCACTCTGAACACACACTCGCTCTGAACACACACTCGCTCTGAACACACACACTCGCTCTGAACACACACACTCGCTCTGAACACACACACTCACTCTGAACACACACACTCGCTCTGAACACACACACTCCCTCTGAACACACACACTCACTCTGAACACACACACTCCCTCTGAACACACACACTCACTCTGAACACACACACTCGCTCTGAACACACACACTCGCTCTGAACACACACACTCGCTCTGAACACACACACTCCCTCTGAACACACACACTCGCTCTGAACACACACACTCACTCTGAACACACACATTCGCTCTGAACACACACACTCACTCTGAACACACACACTCGCTCTGAACACACACACTCGCTCTGAACACACACACTCGCTCTGAACACACACACTCGCTCTGAACACACACACTCCCTCTGAACACACACACTCACTCTGAACACACACACTCACTCTGAACACACACACTCACTCTGAACACACACACTCACTCTGAACACACACACTCACTCTGAACACACACACTCACTCTGAACACACACACTCACTCTGAACACACACACTCACTCTGAACACACACACTCACTCTGAACACACACACTCACTCTGAACACACACACTCACTCTGAACACACACACTCACTCTGAACACACACACTCACTCTGAACACACACACTCGCTCTGAACACACACACTCGCTCTGAACACACACACTCCCTCTGAACACACACACTCGCTCTGAACACACACACTCACTCTGAACACACACACTCCCTCTGAACACACACACTCACTCTGAACACACACACTCGCTCTGAACACACACACTCGCTCTGAACACACACACTCGCTCTGAACACACACACTCGCTCTGAACACACACACTCACTCTGAACACACACACTCGCTCTGAACACACACACTCCCTCTGAACACACACACTCGCTCTGAACACACATACTCACTCGGGAAACACACACTCGCTCTGAACACACACACTCGCTCTGAACACACACACTCACTCTGAACACACACTCGCTCTGAACACACACTCGCTCTGAACACACACACTCGCTCTGAACACACACACTCGCTCTGAACACACACACTCGCTCTGAACACACACACTCGCTCTGAACACACACACTCGCTCTGAACACACACACTCCCTCTGAACACACACACTCACTCTGAACACACACACTCCCTCTGAACACACACACTCACTCTGAACACACACACTCGCTCTGAACACACACACTCACTCTGAACACACACACTCGCTCTGAACACACACACTCCCTCTGAACACACACACTCACTCTGAACACACACACTCGCTCTGAACACACACACTCACTCTGAACACACACACTCCCTCTGAACACACACACTCACTCTGAACACACACACTCGCTCTGAACACACACACTCCCTCTGAACACACACACTCCCTCTGAACACACACACTCGCTCTGAACACACACACTCACTCTGAACACACACATTCGCTCTGAACACACACACTCACTCTGAACACACACACTCGCTCTGAACACACACACTCACTCTGAACACACACACTCCCTCTGAACACACACACTCACTCTGAACACACACACTCCCTCTGAACACACACACTCGCTCTGAACACACACACTCGCTCTGAACACACACACTCACTCTGAACACACACACTCGCTCTGAACACACACACTCCCTCTGAACACACACACTCGCTCTGAACACACACACTCGCTCTGAACACACACTCGCTCTGAACACACACACACGCTCTGAACACACACACTCGCTCTGAACACACACACTCGCTCTGAACACACACACTCGCTCTGAACACACACACACGCTCTGAACACACACACTCGCTCTGAACACACACACTCGCTCTGAACACACACACTCGCTCTGAACACACACACTCACTCTGAACACACACACTCGCTCTGAACACACACACACGCTCTGAACACACACACACGCTCTGAACACACACACTCGCTCTGAACACACACACACGCTCTGAACACACACACACGCTCTGAACACACACACTCGCTCTGAACACACACTCGCTCTGAACACACACACACGCTCTGAACACACACACTCGCTCTGAACACACACACTCGCTCTGAACACACACACTCGCTCTGAACACACACACACGCTCTGAACACACACACTCGCTCTGAACACACACACTCGCTCTGAACACACACACTCGCTCTGAACACACACACTCGCTCGGGAAACACACACTCGCTCTGAACACACACACTCACTCTGAACACACACACTCGCTCAGGGAACACACACACTCACTCTGAACACACACACTCGCTCAGGGAACACACACACTCACTCTGAACACACACACTCGCTCGGGAAACACACACTCACTCTGAACACACACACTCACTCTGAACACACACACTCGCTCGGGAAACACACCGAGACAATCATTCTGCTCTCCCGCCAGATTTCCCTGGTGAGACGGACTCGAGCTGTGATTGGATTTAGCCTTAAAGCTAGGATCATTATGTGCTCGTGCTAAAGGACGTATCGCTTGATGACGCCCTAAATAGTGAACTTTCAGATGTTGAACAGAAATTTCTCTGAATTACGGACTGTTGAGATCAGCCTTTTTTCATTCAGTGGAATAATGTGTGGCATTATTTTATTTTATTTTCTCTGAGAGAATCAGACGGTATACCAATACATGCGTACATATTTAAAGTAGCAATGGGACCAACTTAACCTTTATTCAGTAGCATTCCATTATCTCAGATGCACTCCAACCTAATCAATCAAAACTCACAGCCAATCAGAAGAGAGTGTGGGCGGAGTCTCTCTGCAAGAGCACTCACAACCAAATCAATCAAAACTCACAGCCAATCAGAAGAGAGTGTGGGCGGAGTCTCTCTGCAAGAGCACTCACAACCAAATCAATCAAAACTCACAGCCAATCAGAAGAGAGTGTGGGCGGAGTCTCTCTGCAAGAGCACTCACAACCAAATCAATCAAAACTCAAAGCCAATCAGAAGAGAGTGTGGGCGGAGTCTCTCTGCAAGAGCACTCACAACCAAATCAATCAAAACTCACAGCCAATCAGAAGAGAGTGTGGGCGGAGTCTCTCTGCAAGAGCACTCACAACCAAATCAATCAAAACTCACAGCCAATCAGAAGAGAGTGTGGGCGGAATCTCTCTGCAAGAGCACTCACAACCAAATCAATCAAAACTCAAAGCCAATCAGAAGAGAGTATGGGCGGAGTCTCTCTGCAAGCGTACTCACAACCAAATCAATCAAAACTCACAGCCAATCAGAAGAGAGTGTGGGCGGAGTCTCTCTGCAAGAGCACTCACAACCAAATCAATCAAAACTCAAAGCCAATCAGAAGAGAGTATGGGCGGAGTCTCTCTGCAAGCGCACTCACAACCAAATCAATCAAAACTCACAGCCAATCAGAAGAGAGTGTGGGCGGAGTCTCTCTGCAAGCGCACTCACAACCAAATCAATCAAAACTCAAAACCAATCAGAACAGAGTATGGGCGGAGTTTCTCTGCAAGCGTACTCACAACCAAATCAATCAAAACTCACAGCCAATCAGAAGAGAGTGTGGGCGGAGTCTCTCTGCAAGCGTACTCACAACCAAATCAATCAAAACTCACAGCCAATCAGAAGAGAGTGTGGGCGGAGTCTCTCTGCAAGAGCACTCACAACCAAATCAATCAAAACTCACAGCCAATCAGAAGAGAGTGTGGGCGGAGTCTCTCTGCAAGAGCACTCACAACCAAATCAATCAAAACTCACAGCCAATCAGAAGAGAGTGTGGGCGGAGTCTCTCTGCAAGCGCACTCACAACCAAATCAATCAAAACTCAAAGCCAATCAGAAGAGAGTGTGGGCGGAGTCTCTCTGCAAGCGCACTCACAACCAAATCAATCAAAACTCACAGCCAATCAGAAGAGAGTGTGGGCGGAGTCTCTCTGCAAGCGCACTACAATCACATAAGCATATAGTCAAATTCATAAATATTACGACTGAAATAATATTTGTCATAGAATACACTTGTTTGATCACAGTTTGAATGTTATTCTGTCCTTTGTTTATTTGATCAATTGTTGCTTTCAGTACAGCTATAAATGATAATTAAAATCGCATTAAATTATTTGAACATTAAGTACAGCAGATCATCAGGACCTGAGCTTCTCACTGTCGCAGTGTGTATGTTGTGTTTCCACGACGTCACAGAAATAGAAACCGTTTGTATAACAGATCTGGTTAAGACGTAACCTCTGATTAGCATGCTAACGAAACCGTGTGGCGGCGTCGGGTTAAATCTGTCCTGCTGTATCAGCATCATACTCCGGTTTTAAAATGTATTTCTAAGGTGTATGCAACATTTCTCATCCATTATTCATCATTACGTAAGTTCCCAGTAAAGCGATGTTGTTGTTGAAGTGAAAGGTCTCGTCTGACCCTGGGTTAATTACCCGTCTGTGACCTTTCTCTCTCGCTTCACTAATGCAGAGACACACACACACACACACACACACACACACACACACGCATTGATCCCTCGGGCAAATCAAGCCATTACTCTGATTGGTAAATCTTTTGTCTTCCCTGAAACCAAAAGCAATCTTACGGTTGTATAAAACATCTGATCTATCAGCATAAAGTCTGGTCCACTGTGCAGTTCCTCTGGCCAGGATCTGCTCTCGGAGACCTGAGGAGACATCCAGCAGCTTATATATCATGTCAGTGTGAAGCTAATGTCATCAGCTGAGTGCTTATCAGGACAGAAACACCACAGATCAGAGGAGCGCAGCAATGCCAGGTTTCAGGACTCGCTACTGTTGCAAACAACCTGTTCTCAGAAGTGCATGAGTATTGATCCTGGGTAAGAGTGTAGACGTCGTCATTAGCTGAGCTCCGTCTGAAGAGCGTAGGATTGAAGGAAAGCGTGTGTGTATCGCGTCTCCAGGCTTCAGATATAGTTTGCTTGTCTAATGCATATTCATGAGGTGGAAGTGCTCGGCAAACACTCAGATCTGCACTGTACACCGTCTGTGAACTCTGACTCCGCTACTCTCCACAGTGTTAGTCACTGCATGACTAATGCGAGAGAAACTCTTCCTGGTGTTCGGCACTGTCCACAGATACAGTGAAACAGGCCCGGACTCTCGGCATCACCAGCGGCTGGTCCACCACAGATATCATATGAGCTGCTTTATTTATTTTTCTTCTTTTTAAATCAGGTTTGTCATTTTTTAAACCTGAATTTGTGCGATTGTTCAATAAACATCAACATTATATGTTATTATTATATTTACAATGTATGTCATAATCACAGTTTTTATCTAAAAAAAATATAAATCTGAAGTAACAAATTTAGCCTAGTTACTGATAGCTACTAAATATAACTAATTATTAATAACTTTTTTCCTATAAATTAAACAAATTGTTTTTGTTGATTTTTTATTATTATTATTATTATTATTATTAAAATAATGTAAGTGTTTTACATTTACTCCTGACAGGCAGGTTTGTTTAATTATAACAGGACTGAATCATTGAATTTGATGAATACAGCCTCTACAATTTATTATGAAATGCAATAATTTACTTGATGATTACCAAATGATGCTGAACATTTATTAGGTTATAATTAAAATAATTATGGTATTTTGTATGATTTTAATTGTTGGATGCAGTTGAGAAAGTCAAGACTTTTTATAGGCCAAAATCACAATTTTAAAGGGAAACAGACATTTTAATGAGTTTAAAACTATCTGATTATATATGTTATATATGTACACTAAAGTGTACCCTATTTATCCAGTCTTCAGTGTCACATGATCCTTCAGAAATCATTCTAATATGATGATTTGATGCTCAAGAAACATTTATTATCAGTGTTGAAAACAGTTGCTATTTTTGTACAAAACGAGACATTTTTCATGAATCTGATGGACAAAAAGTTTGAAAGAACAGCTTTTTTTGTCACAAAGTGTTTATTTCTTTTAAAAAAAAAGATGATCCCAAACTTTTAAATAGTGCATATAGTTTTTGTATTTTATATTATATATTTTTAATTGTATATTATATATTTTTGTATTATTTCATATTTTTGCCTTCATTCTTCTATAACAGTGTGGAAAGGATGATGATGCTGACAGAAAAACATGTTTAGAAGAACGTAAAAGGTGCTGATCATTTTCTGCCTGGATTATTTCCCTCAGTCCATAATGCAGTGCGTAATTCAACATACAGCTTTGGAAAATCAGTTCAGAAAATGCATATTTTCCCGGCACACTGAGGCCTGTGTTTAAGGATGAGTGTAGGAGTGAGAGACGGCGTGAGATCCTGACCTGACAGTCTGTGGTGCTTTTCCTTCAGAAATGTGAACATTTGTCCATTATACCTTTTAAATGCTGGCATTCTGGTTATGCATTTCAGGAAGGTTTGATCATCACAAGTTTTTGCAGTGTTGAACGCCTCTTCTAGACTTTCATATTGTCTTCGCAAAATGTCTCTCAACATTTATTTTGGGGAATCAATGCACAAAAAAGATGAAACCAGTGCAATATTCTACATTAATACGAATAGGAGTTGTATATTCACACTTGGAGATATTTTCCTGCTTGAATGTTGATTATTTTCCACATATTGAAGCCCCTCCTTCTGAAAAGCACACTGTGCTCTGATTGGTCGGCTGGAGCAGTGTGTTGTGATTGGTCAAGTGTAATAATCAAATCGCATAATTCCCCACTATATAGTAGTGTAGGCAAAAAACAGTATGTGACCAAAGAAGTATGTCCGAATAATAATAATAATAATAATAAAAGTATGTACACAATCAAATTGATTTACCCAGGATGTGGTAGATTTTTTTAAAATAATATTCATTTTGTAACATTTTCAGAACATCCTCTATATATAATTATAATAGTCAATTATATGTAGCTTAATTTTTGTAATATTTTTCTTGTCTTTTTTGCAGTGCATAGAAGCAAAGAAGTATTGCTGGTATTTTGAAGGAGGATACCCCATCTATTTCATGTAAGTACTATCACTTTTATTCTCAAACTCTCTTGTAACCAATCAGATCAACGTGTGATCGTCAACCAGTGGATCTCTGAGCTGAGTGAGTGAGGAGGCGGGGCTCATTTGCATATTCATAGAGCCGCGCATACCCAAATGAGGCAAGGGTGTCGAGTTACATTCAAGATATTTTAAGGCATGAAGACATTTTTCTACAAGGAAAATTTTTTAAATATGTCATTTTGGTGAGTTTTAAGGGATAAAGTTATTGGTTATAAAAAAAACAGTGGTTTTGCTCATCTCTCGTATTTTATTAACATTCACTCAGCGCTCCACAATCAGCATGCATCAACTCCACAGATCCCATTATGCCAGAACATCTGACATTCGCTCCACTTAATCCTGCCATCTGTCAAGCGTAGTGCACTAACACCACAGTCCCTGTCACTCGGCGGCCATCTTTGATACGGCCGGTTCAGTCCGGCATCAGAACTGCAGATTCTCCAAAGCTGTTCACCAAGACTACGATTCAATATCTGAAATCACCAATGAAATCCAACAGCGACTGTCTCATAAATGTTCTTTCTAAATGACGAAAACCTGCGTTTCTCAGACTAGAGCAGCAGCTGATGTGATGCGATGACTTCAGCAGGCAGCGATTGGCTCTTTTATTTAGGAGGCGGGGCTTATTCCACCATATATGTTATGAACGTTCTCCCGTTCAGAGTAACACGAGTGCACCGTCTCTGTGTTCCTGGAGTGTGTGTATACCTGTACGTCTGGCCTCAAATATATTCCTCATTTTAGTAATATTGATATATTAATATTTATTATAATATTTTAGTGTGAGGAGGAGTGTATGAGGAGGAGTGTGAGGAGTGTGTGGTGTGTGGAGTGTGTGAGGAGTGTGCGAGGAGTGTATCTGCAGCCTCCAGTTATAATGCTGCATGTTTGGTTCTGCTCGGAGGATTTGCTCCTGTAATCTGTGTGGAGTGTGAAGAGTGTGTGTGTGTGTGTGTGTGTGTGTGTGTGTGTGTGTGTGTGTGTGTGTGTGTGTAAGCACCTCAGGAGCAGCTGGAAATGATCAGATCTGCCTCCATCAGGTCGAGGACGTCGAGTCTGTAAACTGTGATCAGGAACAGCGTGAGCCGGAACAGTCCGAGTGTGTTTCTGCTTCTCTACACACACTGATGGACTTCGTGTTCTGGAAGTCTGTGTTTTTGTTATTGAGAGTTTCAGTCAAGATATGGTGTGTGTGTCACGGTCCTATCTCCAGATTTTAATTACATTGTAAATTAAATTATTACTAGTCACATGCACATCTGTAAAGCGGTGTGAGTCGATCAGAGTTCTTCACGCCTCACTGATCTAGCAGACGCTCATGCTCCTTACATCGACCGCCAGCAGCTTTTTAAGTGTGGATTTTAACTTTTTAAAAGTTCAACCAAAAATAAAAATCATCCTTTATGTAGTGTGTGTCACGGCCGGTGGCTGTAGTGAAGCGCACAACGAAAATAAACCTTTAATCCAAGAATCAAAATAATAACCAGGGCCCGTATTCTTAAAGCTTCTAAGAATTCTCTCATAAAACTCCTAATTTAGCTTAAAACCGTCTACGCAGGAGTCTTAGCTTAAGATCCGGGACCGATCTGGGAGCAACTCAAGACAAACACTTTCATCTCCGTGAGGAGGCGGGGCTGACCCCGTTGCTACGCGTGACACAATCTTTTGAAGTCTGTGATTGGTTGGTTGTCCAAGAAGGAAAAAAAGAGCGATTTTATGTATAGGGTCTACTCACACACACACACACACACACATTATATATATGTATATAAATCCTTTTTTTTTATTTACCATGTTGTTCATTTCCTATAAGGTTGGCTTATAATGATAAAAATATGTTCCACTCTTTCCAATGACGGCATGTCTATTTAAGTGGTGGTTTGAATGTTGGTTTTAATGTAGAAAACATGGAATCAAAAACAAGAAGGATGAGAAAGCCCGACTGGACAGAGGAGCAGTGTTTACTGTTAGCCCAGTTAGTGGATGAACACAAGGCCATCCCGGGAGTCACCGCGCGGGGCAGAAGCAGACGTGGGAGCTGATAGCGGATGATAATACATTATTAACGGTTCATTCCCTCTGATTGTGCGCGCCAGGAAAGCCTGCTATATTCATAAGGTGGGAATGTCCAGTGGAAACGAAATGAACTGTGACACAGTAAGAGGTTCTGGAAGTGCTGTAATTGTGTGTGTGATCTGCTGACAGAAGGCTGTGACACAGACCCAGATCATCACTGCGGCATTCTTGCATTTTCCCAGTTGCCAAATATCTTAATGTAGTGATTACTTTAATTTCTGGCGCTATGGCATTCCTGCGCTGTGTCGTATATGTTAGTGTGTCTCTAATAAGATCTGTCACAAACATGATCCTTGCACGATCTAATCTATAGCGTGTTATTAACTCACTGTCATCCATTGTCTGCAACACATCTCTTCTTCTTCATCTTTCTGCCATGTTCTCCTCTGCTAAAGAAACTCGTCAGCCTCTTAAAAGTCCTCGCCCGTACTCCTAACAATTCTGACCTTAAGACCTCTTTTAAGGGTTAAGATGCTTTCTGAATAACTTTTTTCTTTACCAGGATTTTTATTTAATTTTAAGAGTAAATGCCCACATTTCTACGAATTTTCTCTTTGTATTAAGAGTGTTATTTGTGTTGGTGTAGTTTCACACATTTCCTTTGGAAAACCTCTTGTTTTGCTAGTGTAGTTGGTCGACACAAAATGCTGTCCTTTACATGTGACGCTTTGATATTAGGTTTTACAGTGTGATAAAATGATCCTCGTTGAGCGTGACTGGTTTTATGTGTGTGTGTGTGTGTGTGTGTGTGTGTGTCACGGTTTCCATCGACTCTTTCAACACAAGAGCTCAGACTGACGCGATCGCTCGTATCCCGGTATCATCGCCACACTTCACTGACTGGAGCCCTCTCCGGACGGGAACTGTTTCTCATGGGGTCGTACGGTATTGTCATCGTTTACAGGGTTAGTCTGTGATTTTATTCCCGTCCGAATCCAGAATGTCAGTGTTTTTCTCCCAGCACACGCGTAACAATCCCCGGCCGAATCTCCGACTGTTTTTGACGAACACCAGCGTCCAGGGGCGTAGCAGCCATTCTAAAAGTGGGGGGGGACAAAAGCTGTATGTGACCATAGGATGTGACCCAAAGGTGATGTTCATAACAGGGTTTTTCCTGGCTCAAAATGAGGCGGATGTGGTAAAATCCTAATAATGAAAATGTGTATTTTTTGTAGATCATCATATACCCTAATGTGTGGAGCTTGGTACCTCTAGGGGGGTCCGGGGGGTCCGGAAGAAAATTTGTACATTTTAAAGATAAATCATTAATCTGGTGCACTTTGAGTCACCCAAACCCACTGTTACAAATAAATAATCCACCTGCCAACTGCCCCAAATATGATATTCTTTGATTTAGTTATCTGCATCTGATCATCACATTACAATTATTCAAATTCTCAGTGTTAAGTATGATAATATGGTAACATATCACACTGAAGTAGGCTGATTTAAAATGAACATTTATTTAAAATAAAAGTTCTTCTTTTGGCAAAATTACATTTCCTTAGTAGCATAAACAGAGGCTTTACTCCCTTCAAACTTAAATTGTCAATGTTTCATTACATCACTGTTTGAAAACACTCATTTTTTGTACCTTTATAAAGGGCATTTTCCCCCTAGTTTTATACAACAGACATTTTATTAAATATATCAATAAAACCTAAATAATGTATTTACAAAGTTCTCATATTATTTTGGTCACCCGACGTCGCAACCGAAATTTAACCAAATATCAACGTCTTATGACATTGGGTACCTGATGGGAATAACCTGTTAGTAGATGCTTTTTATCCAAAGCGACAAGTAGGAGAGCATTTAACACACACTCGGCACAATCCGGTGCGACGTGACGAGGTCCATATGGGTTCTGTTGTCTTACACGTCTTACTCATAGACGGTCTTACTGCGTTACAGTTGGTTAAATCAACAAGGAAACTTTACGCGTGATTCATGTCATCGCGACATACATACCATTACTTACAGTGCGTGTTTGAAAAAAGGATGTAGGCTAATGTCCTCTGCTTTTTTCTGGGGTTCATTTTACCCCAGACGGCCAAACAGCAAAGTGACTAAACAACGAACGAAAATTCGCAAGAGAGCAACAAGAGATTTGAAGCTCATGGCAGATACGCCCAATAGATGATTCGCGCTGTGATTGGCTGAATGTTAATTCACTCAAGTCTAAGTAACAAATCAGAGAACGGGGCGGAAATATTGGCGCTGGGTCAAAAAAAATGCGGGGGACAGAATCACCTGTTTCTAAAAGTGAGGGGGACGTGTGTCCCCCGTCCCCCCCGGTTGCTACGCCCCTGCCAGCGTCTGAATCCACATCTCTGAGTTTACAAGAAGAGATCTCTTCAAAATTCTACTACTAATTCAAAAACTACTAAAGGACTACAAAGATGGCCGACAGAACAGGAAACAGGAAGTATAGGTGAAGTCCAGGGACAAACACAGAGAAGATTCAGAGAGTGTGTTTTCCTCCAGAGAGTTTGTCTCGTCTTCATGCTGGTAACGAGCTTTATTCAGTGCTGTTCGTGTTCGATTGGTCAGATCAAGGCTTTGACCCAGACTTTATCTGTGGGATTTCTGTGCATTTTCTGCACTGATTGTAGAGGGGAAAATCTGCAGAAGGGATTCAAGCTAAACTGAGAGCTATGAAGTCATTGGCTGAAACTATTTTTAAAGTAGTAACTTCATGAATGACAGATGTTCCAGTTCAGCAGAAATCTGCGGTGCGTGTGAATGACTGATGAATACGGAGAGATCGCAGAGATTAATCTTCACTGCGCTCCAGCTTACGGCTCCGGCTGGGGTTTCTCTGATGAAGAGAAGTGTCAGAACAGAGAAAGATGAGGGATCAGAGAAACTGCAGCGTCCCGCTTTCCAGCAAATATACACGAGTGAATAAATGATGTGATGGCAACAAATAAATCAAGATTATCAAGATACACTTTAGCTGGATCAACCTAGAAATATTCCAGACGATTTAGATTTGAGAGAATGGGTTATTACTCCAGTCTTCAGTGTCACATGATCCTTCAGATGCTCAAGAAACATTTATGATTATTATCAGTGTTAAAAACAGCTTCATATTTTTGCGGAAACGGTCATACATTTTATTTTCCAGGATTCTCTGATGAATAGAAAGTTCAAAAGAACAGCATTTATTTGAAATATAAACATAAAAGTCTTTGCTGATCAATTTCATGTTTCCTTGATGAATAAAAGTATTAATAAATCAAATCTTTGAATCATGGTTGATCTCTCTGGTGTTTGATATGACGTCATTTAAATCAATGAATATATTAACCTTGTTGACGTTGAAAGTTTTGTCTTGCTACTGATTTACTTTTATTTTATGGTTGTTTTTTTTTGGTATTCCTGTTTGTTTCCACTGGAGGTGTGATTGTGATGGTCGTACATCACTGGTGTAATGGTGATGATCATGCGCTCTAGCCTCTGGTTCTCTCATCAACGGCCCATTAGTTATGCTAATATAATGAAGTTGCTCTAATGGGGCTCATTCATTTCCTCCGACCTCGCGGCTCGGTTCAGCATGTGGCACAGCTTGCTCTCAGTCTGCGTTACTGGGGAAAATAAAGAAAGCTAGCAGTCTGATGCTGTTCCCCATGAGAGAGCTTTCTCAGGACACACAGTATAAGGCTGGTTTGACTCTGCATAAGCTGGGCTTTTAGGCGCTGTCGAGCGAGCTTTCTTTGGGTCGCGTCAGCGCTTTGATTAGCGAGTCTCGGTCATTAGCAGATGCTGTTGAGCTGAAGCTCTGGGCAAAATGTCCTTTGGTTCGTACAGTCTTCTTATTCTGTCCCGTTGAAGAGCTTTCATCATTAATCCCTGTTGGAGCTCTCCTCGCCCGTCACGGGACTCAATACACACTCAGCAAACCTTCATTACATATCCCAGACAGGACCATGGTGTCGGCCCAGATCCGGCCCACATGTGGCATCCACGTGTACCAGACGAGCCGGATCTGGGCCGACACTCGTTCTGTCTGGGATCAGATCAGCACAGATGAGCTTTCACACACCCGACGCAATGCAGCGCCACACGAGTGTGTTTTGCTAAGTACGCAGTTTTAATTTTCTCGTCCTGCGCCGCGTTGTTTAAATAGCGAATGCATTAGCGCTCATCTGTGGCCCATGGGCTGCTGGTCTGAGAACGAGCGCATTGATGGAGCGTTGATGTTTTGAGGAACTGAAATAGACTGAGCCGTTGACCGACTGAAACCTGCTCTAAAGTCAATGGCGCAGTATTGTTTTGTTATTTAAAGGGGTCATCGGATTTTCCGGGCTCATTATCATTTAAAGAGACATACACTGAAACGAGTCGCTTGAGGAATTTTAACCAAGTATATTACAAACTTATAAAAGGGCGCATTAGTAATATGAGCCTATAGGCGGGTCCACAACGCGCTACATTTTGTCCCGTAGATGGTCTGCTTGAGCTTTATCCTCACGCACACACACACACACACACACACAGCTTTAACCTCGCACACAAGCAGATCCATTTCCTCGCTATAGAAGCGTTCAGTTTTTCTGCTTGCTAATTCTGGCATGTAAATAGCGAATCCGCCATGGCGCGAGCGCAACTGTCTTTTAAAGATAATGGGAAGATGAGACTCTGGCACTCTGTTACGCCCAAAACACACAAATTACTCATTAAGAGAATAAGAGAATAGAGACGACCCTTTTAGTCCATGCGCCGGGAGCGCCGACATGCGGTCTGATCGTTAAAATAGGGCCCTCTGTCTCTCCCTTCACATGCACAGTTTCAGATTGCTCTGGAATGACTCTATATTCAGCCGGAAGGTGTGTGTTGTGCTCTTTAGAAAAGCTCAGACACTCGTAATAAAATGCAGCTAGTTTCAGCCGGACAACAAAAGAAATCGGCTCATCAAAGTTGATGTCACAGATCAACTGGTCTAAATTTGTGTTGGGTAAAACATGAGAACTGATCATATATCTTCAGGAGGAGACTGAAAATGAAAGTAAACTACAGTAAAATATACCGTAAACGACCGGCGTCAGCAGCAGTGCTCATTGTGTAAATCCTCATGAGAACAGATGTAAGAGTTAATCCACCGTTCTCACTCGAGTAGCCCAGCGACAGTCACTATATCTCAGTGTTAAAGATTCATATTCCTCTATTTCTACAGGCCGTACCAGTGTTGGGTTTGTTCCCGATCACAGATGCTCAAGGCAGTTTGGACAGGGGTTAATTGAGAGAATCTGAATAATTAATGCTTCTTGGCCTATTTCATATTTCAGGTAATATCTGCAATGCAACGGCAGCACATTCTTGAATAAGTAATGCTCTGGTGCGTCGGGAAGACAACAGAAAACAGAACATCATTCAGATTAGCATTCAGTTAACATGAAGGAATAAAAGAGCAGCGGCAAGGGGGAAAATAGCCTTAGTCGGTCAGTCTTCATTGTTAATTGGTTGTTGGTTTCATCAACTAGCTAGTGATATTTGCTAGGACGACATAAATATGTTGGTATTGATTTTTGTGTGTGTTTCTTTAAATGCAAATGAGCTTCTGCTCCGCCTCTGTTCAGATACCAAAATACCCCACAGGTCATTTATTATAGCTTGTCAAATTTGCCCCTTTTTGGGTGTGAGTGGCGTTTTTGTGTGTGTCACTTTAAATGCAAATGAGCTTTAGCTCCGCCTCCGTTCAGAAGAGGGCGGAGTCTTTACACGAGCTTCAGAAACTCCAGCAATAACAGAACAGGCCAATCTCACTCATCCAGAATCCCAGAATCACCAGTAGCGAGTGCAGCCTTACGGAGAGACTCAGGAAGAGTTTCTGAATGTTAGTGGAGACATTTGTGTAGTTGTGGAGTTACATTGATCATCTCATCATCATGTTGAACTTCTCCACAAGTGTCCACAGTTCCTGAGGTGTTTATAAGACAGCGGTGACATGTTCTGGTCAATAGTGTTCAGTGCTCGTCTGTGCTCAACCACAGAACAGTTTCAGGCTTTGCTGGATCTTTATCATTGCGTTAGAACTGGTCTCTGTTGTCGCTTGTGAAACCAAATGTCGGCTGGTGTGTGTAAACGTGCAGATTAAGGGCCGGTAATATTATAATAAGATCCTCTTCATACGTCAGAAGGAGAGAGAAATCTGATCGGCTTATTTTATAACATGCTTGCAGAGAAAGACTCACCAGAACACAGTTACTGGGTTTCACTTTTCACGTTTTCTGGGTTAGTAGAAGCACAGATTATAGCACTTAATAAATATCACTGTGTATTTGATTCTACAGCGAAGACTAGGCAGTGTTTTATTTTACATTTGATTACTTTATTCAATTACTGTATTATTTCTCACTTCAGTTAGATAGACCTGAAAAAACTTAGCACTCTTTATTTAATTTCAGTCTTTGTTCTATTGTATTTATTTGTCATTTGTTAGTGTTTTAGTACTAACTGTTTTCTTGTCTTCAATAATTAGGCTACTTGAGAACTTTTTACTGTGCTATTAAACCTGGTATAGAATAGTGTAATTTCACTGGTATCACTTGATATCGTAACAACCTTTCCAGGAAAAACAAAAACAAAAAAACGTGATAAATATTACTGTGAAAATGACTCATATTTGTCATAAAATGACACATGACTCCCGACTCCTGGCTACAGCAGGACAAGTTCCCAGTTCGCTCGTGAGAACCCTTCTGAAGCCTCACTTTTAAGTTATTTTTCCACACATTATTTGCTATTTTATTTTGATCCATTTCAACTGAGGTATTAATATCCCCTGTAGGAGATAAATCATGGTTTATTGGTCATTATCTGCCACTAATAACATTCGCTCAGCAAAATATGAACTGATTAACATAAACTCATTTTTAATCGCCCCTCATTATAACACATTTACAAAATGAGAATCCCTGTTCAACACTTGAGTCTCTTCATCTGTCATTCCCTCACTTCCCAGTGCATATCCATGCTTTTATTAAAGAAGAATTGTGATGTCAGTCAGGAGACTGAACTACATCATGTATGTAATACAGCAGGAGATGTTGTGGAAGAGAAACTTTACACGAATGCTTCCATCGTTAGTTAAAATCCTACAAGCACATCTGATGTTCTTTGATGGGTCATCTCGCAAAATATTAGTAATCTGTGTATCAGTGGATGTATTTTCACTCCAGTTTCCCACCGCTTCGTTCATCACTGTTCATGTTTTCCGTGAGGAAGATCACTAGTGGAGTGAAATGGAAATGATCCGATGTGTGTTTCTGAGGTGTGGATGTTCTGGTCCACAGATGCCGCTCGTATGAAGACTGCTGTGGGACTCGCTGCTGCGTCCGGGCTCTGTCCATACAGAGGCTCTGGTACTTCTGGTGAGAACGCCCTTTTACTCTGCTTTTCTACAGTTTAAATTGTGCTTAATTTCACTCTTAAAAATAAAGGTTATATATCGGCATCAATAGTTCCACGAAGAACCTTTAACATCCATGGAATCTTTCCATTCCACTAAAGATTCTTCAGATTATTCACATGTTCTTCACACTAAGAAAAGAAAAAGCCTTTTAAAGAAGGTTCTTTGGAGAATAAAAACATTAAAAAGGTAATTAGTCACAATTTATCTCACAATGACATTTATTCTCACAGTTGCGAGTTTATATCACAATTTGGACTTTATAACTCACAATATGAAAGTTTATTTCTCACAATATTGAGAAAAAAAAAATCAGTGTCGAAAACAAGCTTTAAAAAGATAATTCTGACTTTATAATGTACGCAATTGTGAGATAAAAGTCAGAATTGTGAGATAAAAAGTCGCAATCACCTTTTTTATTTTGTGGCGGAAACGAGCTTCCACAGTTATCTGTTGCAACATGAAGCGAATTATTGTTGTCACACGTTTGCTTGATGAGGGCTGTGATCGTGTTGTTCTCGTCTCTGATAGGCTGCTGCTGATGATGGGCGTGCTCTTCTGCTGCGGCGCGGGATTCTTCGTTCGCCGGCGGATGTATCCGTCTCCGCTCAGCGAAGATCCGGCCTTTAACGTGTCCTTCACCAGACAGCCGGTCAGCACTCCAGGTGAGGACTCAGCTCATGCCAAACATCTCAACACCTGAAGGTTTCAGACCTCAACTGAGCAGAAATCAGCATGAGACCCTGGACCACAAAACCAGTCACATGGGTCCATTTGCTGAAATTGAGATGTATACATCCTCTGAAAGCTGATTAAATAAGCTTTCCATTGATGTGTGGTTTGTTAGGATAGGACGATATTTGGTCGAGATACAACTATTAGAAAATCTGGAATCTGAGGACGCAAAAAAATCGAAACATTGAGAAAATCTCCTGTAAAGTTGTGCATTTATGTTGGCGATTGTGCTGCATTCAATGTTTTATATATTTACGCTATGAAATTTACAAAATATCTTCATGGAACATGATCTTTACTTAATATCCTAATGATTTTGATACTTTTGACCCATAAAATGTTTTGTTGCCACTAATATACCCGTGCGACTCGAGTTTTGTGGTCCAGGGTCACATATCTTCCACTCACTGATTGACAGCTCCTAAATCTCCTGAGAGAACTTCCTAGACAAAACTTCTGTGTATTTTTGCTGTTTTTTGTGTTTATATGTGTAGTTTCACATCAGTCTCTGTGAGGTTAGGACGCTGGCTATGTGAACAGCTCACTAGGTTTTGGAACAGAGCCGGAGTGTGTTATATTCGGAAACTACAACAGGACAAATCTCGTCCTTATTGATTATGATTATGATGCTGCTGCTACAAAACAATCATTTCACAATTTGTGGCCCTTTTCTGAGCCAAACCCGGTTTGTAAACGCAGCTCCCGAATCCTCCCTCTCCATTAGTGTTGGTAAAGGCAGATATTACGAGTCGGCTCCTGCTTACAGCCAAGGCTGGCACTTCAACACACACTTGATTTATTTCCTCATCTCTGAGCCAAACCAGCAGAAAACTGCAAATGAGTCATTCTGTGTGTGAGCAGATCCGAGCCAACATACGCCACACACACGCCACACACACTGTCTGGACTGGCTGTTTCGTCAGCGAGTGCATCGTTAGTCTCTAGCTGTTTTCATGTGTTCACTGTCATATCAAATGTTGCTTCATTTGGCAGCGAAACAAGGTTGTAATTCGGATCTTCAAAGGAATATTCAAAGTTGTTTTCTCTTTCTGTTCTCTGCGTCTGTGTCATGTTGGCATGAAAGCTTGTCTCTGCCACGGAATACAAAAAGGTCTATATCTTACAATTCTGACTTTATTTCTCGTAAGTCCAAGTTTATAACTCGGAATTGTGAGGGGAAAAAAGTCAGAATTGCGAGTTAAAGGGATAATTCGCCCAAAATTGAAAATTCTTTCATTAATTGCTCACCACTAACATCTAGAAATGCAGATTTTTCTCAGAATTGCGAAGTCTAAATTGTGAGATATAAAGTCGCAATTACTTTTTTTTTTTACTCTATGGTAAAAACAAGATTCCTGTAATTGGTGAAGTTATTGAAATGTTTCAGCTCATCCCTCAGTTTACAGTAACACACTCATAATGAAACCCTAGGAAAGCGATCCGCTAAGAGCAGGAATGCCGAGCTCAGACTTCTGCGGAAGGACTTACAGAAGAAAAAGAGGTTTTGGTACCTGAGCTGAAAGTGGCCTAAATTGTCTGTTTTGGGTGGATTCAGTTTTTTTTATCTCAGCTCAATGTAAAGAGCCTTTCATGTCTGTTCCTGGTGACAGTAAGCAGGTTTTATCTGGTTAAGACACGAGTTGATAGTCAAATCAAATCAAATTTGGTTTATAAAGCACATTTAAAATCATCCTTGGTTGGCCAAAGTCCTGTACAGGAAAGAGAAAAGCAAAACAGGGCCAGAAACATGAAAGTTACGGTAGATTAAAAGCACAAGAGAAAAAAATCGTTTTTTAGCAAGGATTTATATCCAGCTAATGTGGAAGCTGTTTAGACATGTAGGGGTCGGTTGCTCCACCACTGCGAAAGCTCGATCACCCCTGCATTGTAAGCGAGATCGTGGGACAGACAAGAGATGTTGATCTCTTGATCTACGTGATCTGGATGGATTGTGAAGGACAGAAAGGTATTTGGGGGCTTGGTTGCTGAGAGATTTATAAACAAATAATTACATTTTAAAAATCAGTTCTGTATCGGACTGGTAACCAGTGCAGAGAACGTAGGATTGGGGGGATGTGATCTCGTTCTCGGCGGCCAGTGAGCAGACGCGTTCTGGACCATCTGGAGACGAGAGATGGAAGAGAGAGGTAACCTGACATATAATGAGTTACAGTAGTCGAGTCGTGTTGAATGAAACCTTTCCTGGAGCTCAAACAGCAGAGCGTTAGCGCTCGCATGGGTTCGATTCCCAGGGAAAGCAAGAATTGATAACAATGTAAAAATGTGTACCTTGAAATGCAATAAGTCACTTTGGATAAAAGCGTCTGCCAAATGCGTAAATGTATAAATGGCTTAACTTTGGCTAACCGGTGTAGGTGGTAAAAACTGGCACTAACTGTGGCATTGATTTGTTTGTTCAGTTTAAGACTACTGTCAGTTTAAGCAACTTCGGAAGTAAGGTGTGGTGTGGTGTGATCAGAGAGCTCATTTGGACCAAATTGGATAATTTGGGTTTTATCATCATTAAGCAACATGAAATTGTTAGTGAGCTACAGCTTGAGTTCGTGAAGTCTTGTAATCTCTTATATGTAGAGTTATCTTTATGTTTTATAGGTATGTAGAGTTGGGTGTCATCCGCATAACAGTTGTGCGACACACCAAATCTACTCATACAGTAATTGATCCTGAGGGCAGCATGTACAATGAGAATAGTAGAGGTGCCAGAATCGAACCCTGGGGTACCCCACAACTGAGGTGAGTCGCAGATGATGAATGAGTACCGAATCTAACAGAAAAACTTCTGTTTGATAGGAAAGACTGGAACCATTTGAGTACCGTACCGTACCTGAGATACCAATCGAACGTTCCAGCCGAGATATGAGAATCTTATGATCTACAAAGTCAAAAGCTGAACTCAAGTCAAATAGCACTAAAGCCATGGTGTCGCCAGCATCTCTCGTTATTAAAATGTTTTTAAAAGAGCAGACTCAGTGCTGTGAAGGGGTTTGAAGCCAGACTGAAATATATCAGGAATAGAATGAGTGTGCAGTTCTGCCGCTGTATAAAGATTGATTTTTCAAGAATTCGAGTGGCGAGTTTGAAACAAGCAGGGACAAAATATCCAAACCAACAGTGTCAAATACCTATTTTATAAAACGAGAAGAAAGAATATTATGAGGAGAAAAGGTGGATTTTAGTTTTGAAGTGATTTCCTTTCATGTCTGAAGGGAGACCAGTTCAAATTGGCTCCACTGTGAGCAGGAGACGGTCGGATCAGGCACATGCTGTCCTGAGGTAAGAACTTGAGCTCGAGTAGTAATGAAGGAAGTTTCACACTCAGTGGAGGAAATCATAGAAAAGGACTTAACAAAGTTAAGGAACAGTTCTGGAACAGTGCAGATTTTTTTACAATGATGTCGGATATGAATTTATTCTTAGCGACCCTGGCTGTCTTTTAGAAATTATTTAGTGAAACAGTCAGCATCTCGAAGGAAATTTGGAGCCTGTCTTTCTTCCATTTTCATTCGAGCCGTCGACATTGTTGACGTAATAGGCGAATATCGCTATTTATCCATGGCTGGGGCTTGTTTTGTGGATAGATAAGCTTTCAAGGTGCAATGGAGTCTAAGATGTTGGAGCATTTGTTATTAAACGCTTTGCTAGTATCTGCTCATCGACATCAAGATAAGAGTAAAGGAGTCAGAGATGAGAGAATTATCGGCCTCCAAGTACATTTCAGAAAACACATGAGAATGCGAGGTTAAGGAGCGAGACCAACGAGCGTGGAGTGGTACAGTAGTGGGTGGTGCTCGAGGGAATGTTGAAAAGAGCAAAGGTTTGTGGTCAGAGAGTGGAGTATCACCAATTTCAGTATCAGCCACAGACAGACCATATGACAGTATTAAATCTAATGTATGACTATGGCAATGAGTGGGACCATTCACCCACTGAACAATATTTAAAGAAGTTTTAAAAATCCTTGGCTAAAGAATTAACAGAACAGCGTACATGAATGTTAAAATCACCAACTATTAAAATATGGTCATATCTAGTCAAGACAATCCCCAAGAGATCTGCAAACTCATTTATGAAGTTACTGGATGAAGGTGGACGGTAGATTAGTGAAAGTAAACCTGGATAGGAAGAGTTTAGATGAATTTCCTGGAGTTCAAAACTAGTGAAGGTGGAAGTTGACAGTTGGCGACACCGAACCCGGTTTTACAAATAGTCACAAGTCTGGTTAACCGGCAGTGTTAAAGAAGTCAAACGCCAGGGGAACCAATTCAGAAAAAGCACTGAGATCACCTGTTTTTATCCATGTTTCAGTCACGAAGAAATAATTCAAATTGTTAGAAGAGATGAAGTCATTGCAGATAAAGGTTTTATTTAGTAAGGAGCGAATGTTGGCAAGAGCCATCCCAAGCTGTGGTGGATCCTGTAGGAAGTCGAAAGCTCTACGAAGTGATTGCAGATTATGATGGTTGACAGACCTGTGTCGGAACCGTGGAGAGGTCCGTCAAGTGAGCCCGGAGGGTGAACACGGGGCTATCGGATAACCCGACTATTTTGCTCCGCGGCACCTCGAGAGAGCCGAGCATCTCCTCCCGCGTCTCCTCCCGCATCTCCTCCCGCGTCTCCTCCGGGTCTCCTCCCGCATCTCCTCCTGCATCTCCTCCCCCGTCTCCTCCCGCGTCTCCTCCCGCGTCTCCTCCCGGGTCTCCTTCCGCGTCTCCTCCGCGTCTCCTCCGCGGCTCCTTCCGGGTCTCCTTCTGCATCTCCTCCCGGGTCTCCTTCCGCGGCTCCTTCCGCGTCTCCTCCCGCGTCTCCTCCCGGGTCTCCTTCCGCATCTCCTCCCGGTCTCCTCCCGCATCTCCTCCCGGTCTCCTCCCACATCTCCTCCCGCGTCACCTCCCGCGTCTCCTCCCGCGTCTCCTCCTGCGTCTCCTCCCGCGTCTCCTCCCGCGTCTCCTCCTGCATCTCCTCCCGCGTCTCCTCCCACATCTCCTTCCATGTCTCCTCCCGCGTCTCCTCCCACATCTCCTCCCGCATCACCTCCCACGTCTCCTCCCGCGTCTCCTCCTGCGTCTCCTTCCACGTCTCCTCCCGCGTCTCCTCCTGCATCTCCTCCCGCGTCTCCTCCCACATCTCCTTCCGTGTCTCCTCCCGCGTCTCCTCCCACATCTCCTCCCGCGTCACCTCCCACGTCTCCTCCCGCGTCTCCTCCCGCGTCTCCTCCTGCGTTTCCACGTCTCCTCCCACGTCTTCTCCCACATCTCCTCCCGCGTCACCTCCTGCGTCTCCTTCCACGTCTCCTCCCGCGTCTCCTCCTGCATCTCCTCCCGCGTCTCCTCCCACATCTCCTTCCGGGTCTCCTCCCGCGTCTCCTTCCTGAAGCGGTGGTGAGTAAAACTCATAGTTGTTTAGATCGCAAAAGGCTCCCAAAAGGCTTTGGCATGGAATGATAAATGTCTATAAGTTGTAGGCGATCATAAGCGATCAATTAGTGGCAACATAAAAACAACAGTCAATAAAGCATTGTCAGTAGCATAGAGGGCAGACGGCAAGCCACACACACCGGCGCCATCTTTGACAATACTTTGATAATATTTGATACAGAGAGATGATAAATGATCTGTCACTCCAGATTCATGCAGCATGTGTAATACTAATACTTGAGCATGTTAAACATTTAAATGCAGTGCTGCACACAGTCCTACAAGACTTTTATTATGAAATGTGTTTCACATTCATCTTTACACATTGAGGAATGAGTCAAAATGATCAGAAAAATGTGCAGAGAACTGATTATATAGACTGAGAATAAAACAATGCTTTACAATTGGCAATGTTCATAGTTTCATGATAAACTGTTTTCCTAACCACTAAAACACATATTAGGAAAATAGGTCACTTTTGAATGACTTTAATAAGTTTGTATCTGTTCTGAGGGAAAATGAACAGTCATTATATTTGCTACTCGAGTGGAAAAATGAATTGAAAACCTGAATAAGGCTGCAATTCCTTGGGTTTTATTGCTAAGGCTTTTATTTTTCAAAGGACAAATGAACATGAAAAAGGAAAAGCACTCTCTGCTTTATCTAGTTAAATGGAAAAACTAAATAAAAAGGGTCGCTTGCGCTCCAGTTTAAGCAAACGAAGCTTGACATGCATCAATGAGACTGAAGCTAAATCAATACAACTGCTAGACGTCCAGTTTCTTGCAGTAAATCTGAAGGATATCTTGCATTCGGAAACAAATACAGCTCTAAAAAAAATAGGTAGGCTTCATAAAACACCACAATTATTCATCAGCCTACAGCACTTTAACTCTTTTACAGCACACAGGATTGATGTGGTTCAGCTCTGATGTTTCCCTCCTCTGCACTTCTGCATTCCCTTCAGCTCATTCATATCTGACGGAGCTGTCAACAATATTCATAGTTTTCATGTCAGGTACATAAACAGGAGTTTGCGCATTCACTGATAATGTAAGTGCTTGCAGAAGTGCTGCTTCTTGAATGTTTTGATGGTTTCAGCAGAGCTGGAAGAGGTTGGCAGATCGTTTCACCAGAGAGGAACAGAGAGAGTGAAGGTTCTGGAAAAAAAGCAATTAAATACAGTGCTGCTTTAAAGTTTGTGAACCCCTTGCAGAATCTGTGAAAATGTGAATAATTAAAAAAATAAGAGGGATCATACAACATGCATGTTGTTTTACTTACTACTGTCCTGAATAAGATGTTTTACATAAAATATGTTTACATTTAGTCCACAAGACAAAAAATAAAATAATAATTATGTACCCTTGATTCTTAATACTGTGTGGTTACCTGGATGATCCATGGCTGTGTTTGTGTTCTGTGATGGCTGTTCTTGAGTCCCTTGTTTGCCCTGAGCAGTTAAACTGCACAATGTTCTTCAGAAAAAAATCTCCAGGTCTCGAAAAATCTTCAGTTTTCCAGCATCTTTTTCATATTTGAACTCTTTCCAGCAGTGACTGTATGATTTTGAGATCCATCTTTTCACACTGAGGACGATTGAGGGACTCAAACACAACTATTAAAACATGATGCTCCAGAAGGAAACATAATGCATTAAAGGGCTGGTTGATTATGATTTAACTTTTCTAACTTTAGTTAGAATATGCTAATCAATGACTAGAAGACAACTACACATAAGATACATAAATTCATCAACTAACCATTCAGAAATGTTGTCTACATGTTGTCACTTCTTCTTGAGTCTCTCCATCCATAGCATTTAATTCATTTTCTGTAGAAATGTAGCAAACTGAATCATGTTAGGTTTCGAACTTCAGTTGAACAGTTTTATAAGGAGTATGTAAACGTGTGCAACATAAATTAGATTGAATTACCACACAGTATGAGAGCAACTTTTAGTATGTTTAGTCCCTCAGTGTGACGGCAGCTTTATATCAGAGACAGTTTCCACTCTTCCAGTGGCAGATGCTGACATTTTATAGCGCTAGTAAACCTTGACGTTAACTCAATCCATGTTTCTCCAACAGTCTCTCAGCAGCCGGGCATGCAAGGCTACGTTGACCCCTGTGTCGCCATGACGACGCCCCTGGCCCCCGCCTACCCCGGGCCGACCCCGGCAACGCACGTGATGAGCTCCTTCCCTCCGCCGCCGTCCTACTGTAACCAGCCGCCGCCCTCGTACGAGCAGGTGTTCAGCGGCGCCGAGAAGAAGAGCCACACACAACCCTCGCAGTGAGGAGACACACACACACACTCTTCCTTTCGTTTGCTTGTTTTCAGGACGCCTCTTTCTTGCCCGTCCCCAGTAGCGTCGTCTGATCGGAGGGGCAACAAAGAGAACAGAGTCCTGATGGGATGAAGAAGAAGTGGACTTCTCTACCCGACAGAGGTTTGAGGAACCTGTCAGGATGGGGAGCGCAGAAGATAGTGGGAGTTTCAGGTGTGTTTGCGAGTGCGCGCGCGAGAACTCGTGTCTGGAAGCGACCCTTGACCTTCAGGAGAACAGGTGCTCCCGAACCATCCCGACGCCCAACCGTACTCAAGAACCCCAAAAGCAGGGAGTTTCGTACTGTAGACATTCAGATCCACATCATGCATTTGAGCTGTTGCTTTACTCCAATCCACACGCTTTCATGGGTCAAGAAACTCTTTAACGGGCAGAAATGTGAAATTGAAGCCATGCTCACATCTGTTCACATCTGTTCTGGTTCACCTCCCCCATAATGCCCTGTTTCTGTGGACGGGCTAAGGCTCGTTTCAGGTTAAACGTCTCCTTTCGTTAGAGTTCGTTCTCTGGCCCTCTGCTGATTCCTTATTATCACTGAAACCTGTGCAGAAGACCCAGAAGGCTTGACCCCCAGTGAGAAATATAGCTGACGTTTATAGTGTTATCTGGAGGGATGAAAACATTCTAGCCTCTTCCTTAGCATGAACACGGATAACACCACACCGTACTTTAACATTACATTCATGCATTTACGAGAGACTTTTATTCAAAGCGACTTACAAGAGAAGAACAAAAGCCATTTTTTTGGAGCCAACAATATTTGTAATATCCAGTGCCCGATTTCTTTCACTGATCAAGCTTTCTATATTTTCCAGTAGTTATTTTACATGCCGACAGATGACTCTCTTGAAAACTCTCACATTTAAAAACCTCAGTTAAATTAAATAGAATTAAAAACAAGAAATGATAGTTTGCATGAATAAACGAAGCCTATTTTTAGGACAATTTAGGATCTTTTATTTGTTGATGACAGGTAAGCGCATTAACACTCTGCTGCTGTTCGCTCATTTTTGACAGATCAATTTTAATCAAGTTTTTTTAGAATTTTGGCACTTGCTGTGTGAACTCACAAAAACATCATGGACACGATTGGAAAAGGTTAAATGGTCCCGGAAAAAATAGTCAAACTTTGTGGTCAAAAATGAGCTCATTAGAAACGAATGGGAGATGAGTTTCCTCCAGTGGAAGCGTTTGGTACTGCGCCCAAACAAACTCTTCCTGAAAGCTCATTTTTTGAGGTATCAACCTCAGATTAAATATTTTTTTTAGACTTAAAAATAAAATACTAAAATTGACGGCCACAAGAGCACTAGAGGGTTAATAATAATTTGGGGAAATGTGGTTAATTATCAAAAATGTCAATGCAAATTTCCCCCATTTTCAAATATAATTTCTTAATTTTTGGGGGGTGAATTACGACCCAGACATGTTCTAGGTAAGATTCACCCACATAAGTATATCAAGTATATCAAATTTGGAGTCTATTTCCAGAACCCTAGAAGTGAAATGTCAGTGTGGTTTTTATTTAAAATGTACTTAATATTAATTCAACGTGAGTTATTTGACAGAGCATATGTGGAAAAAAGCAAACTGACTGTAAAGTTGCACATTTTGCATACTTATGATTAATATTTTGAATGCCGGCTGGTTAATATTCTTGATGTTGTGACCGTGAACAGAACAGGAATGCCGACGTTATGGACACACTCACATGTTTCCGAGAATGACCACCGGTTGGTCTTTTCACCTGAACATATTTTCAGTGCATAAATTGCATTATTTCTCACTTTTCTCCCTATTATTGACTGGAAAACTGGCCATCATTAATAGGTCCTGGTGTATTTCAAGATCTGTTTGGAAAGTGTTGTTTTTCTGTAGTCGTGGTTTCATTGTTAATGTTTTATTTTTCATATGCTTGAAGTTTTAACTATGCAAAGGAGGGATGTTTGTAAGAGGTTGTGTTGTTTAAATCTCATGAACTCGTGACTGAAGAGATGTTCAGGACAGCTGTGACGTGTCCTCAGTGGATGAACCTGTGACGAAGCGGAGTGTTTTCTTCAGGAATGGCTCTGTTTCCTACAGTCGTCCACACACCAGCAACCATCAGTCAACCCGTTCAGTGTCAGATGAGCTGCTGTAATAAAGTTCCCTCTCTTTGAGACGTTTGCTACACCTTTCACACATGTCGAGTCGCTTTAATGTGCTAAACACACTCATCTCATGTTGAAACGTAAACACAATATGGTAATATACTCACAAAAGGGAAGTTACTTCATGAGAAAATGACCACGACTGGCAATCTATGTTGTCCTGCTTCATTCAGTTTAATTCAGAAAGACATAAACGTTCACAGCCTTTTACTGATTATCAGATATTAATCTTCATCTCTGATTGGTTTGGTTCAAGGTTTTGAACTCTCAATATTTTTAATGGGAAAATGAATGTGAAAATACTTCCAACCACAAAACCAAGAGTTTTGTAAAAGTGGGCGGAGGATGATGCGCTGTAAGCCTAAGCCACACCCACACTTCTGATTGGCTCGGATCGGCCAAACAAAAATGTGTGTGTGTGTGTGTGTATGTTGGATTCAAGGACTGGGATGTGTTAGAAAAAAGGTTTTGTAGATATTTTGTTTGCATGTACTAGATGGCACTGTGTGTGTGTGTGTGTAGTACCTAACACACAACTATGGAAGCTTGCTTCTGCCAAGGAAGATATAAAGAAAAAAGGTAATTGCGACTCACAATTGTGAAATAAAGTTGCGATGACGTGGCGTAAACAAGCTTCACTAGCTCTGTGTGTGTGTGTGTGTGTGTGTGTGTGTGTGTGTGTGTGTGTGTGTGTGTGTGTGTGTGTGTGTGAATAACCCCTCAAACACTCTCTCACAGCGAACGATCATGTGACGCACTGACCGGTCAGTCCCTCGCCCACTCGACTCAGCACTGAAGGATGGTGGGAAATATCACATAACAGTGTGTGACCCTCGTTCATAGAGGATAAAGCTGCGCTCATGCGCGTCACTATAAGAGAGAGAGAGAGAGAGAGACCTTTGCACAAAACACCTTTTTCATGAAACCTTAAAGCTGCAGTCCGCAGTTTTTCCTCTTTGTCTCCATCCCTGTTCGAAATCTGCAATTGCAGTTACTGGAGGAGTGATCAGCTGTACGTGGTTGTGGCTCGGCTCGGCACAGTGCGGATGAATCCGATGTTATGAGGAGAATGTTGCTGTCAGTCGGTGTGGATCCTGGCGTTCGCAATCACAGATTCAAGTATGACCAATATAAGAATTTTCACTGGAAAATGTCCTGAACAAGTAAGGGAAATGCTGATTAAATCTAACGATCGCTTATCATATCATGTCAAACTGTGCAAATTATACTTTGTTCTCAAATTGTTAATGTTAACAACATCAGCATTGCGTGACTACATTTAATGCCCTTCCGATATTATCCTTATGTCCGCATGGGCCGGTGTCAGTCTCTCTTTCTGCAGCCGCTCCGAAGTCTTCTGCGTTTTACAGCGGGTGAATCTCCAGTTGTCACTTAGATAGTGTGTAGAACGCACAGGTGTGATCTTAGATAGTGTGTAGAACGCACAGGTGTGATCTTAGATAGTGTGTAGAACGCACAGGTGTGATCTTAGATAGTGTGTAGAACGCACAGGTGTGATCTTAGATAGTGTGTAGAACGCACAGGTGTGATCTTAGTGTGTAGAACGCACAGGTGTGATCTTAGTGTGTAGAACGCACAGGTGTGATCTTAGATAGTGTGTAGAACGCACAGGTGTGATCTTAGTGTGTAGAACGCACAGGTGTGATCTTAGTGTGTAGAACGCACAGGTGTGATCTTAGATAGTGTGTAGAACGCACAGGTGTGATCTTAGATAGTGTGTAGAACGCACAGGTGTGATCTTAGATAGTGTGTAGAACGCACAGGTGTGATCTTAGATAGTGTGTAGAACGCACAGGTGTGATCTTAGATAGTGTGTAGAACGCACAGGTGTGATCTTAGATAGTGTGTAGAACGCACAGGTGTGATCTTAGTGTGTAGAACGCACAGGTGTGATCTTAGATAGTGTGTAGAACGCACAGGTGTGATCTTAGTGTGTAGAACGCACAGGTGTGATCTTAGATAGTGTGTAGAACGCACAGGTGTGATCTTAGATAGTGTGTAGAACGCACAGGTGTGATCTTAGTGTGTAGAACGCACAGGTGTGATCTTAGATAGTGTGTAGAACGCACAGGTGTAGAACGCACAGGTGTGATCTTAGATAGTGTGTAGAACGCACAGGTGTGATCTTAGTGTGTAGAACGCACAGGTGTGATCTTAGATAGTGTGTAGAACGCACAGGTGTGATCTTAGTGTGTAGAACGCACAGGTGTGATCTTAGATAGTGTGTAGAACGCACAGGTGTGATCTTAGTGTGTAGAACGCACAGGTGTGATCTTAGTGTGTAGAACGCACAGGTGTGATCTTAGATAGTGTGTAGAATGCACAGGTGTAGAACGCACAGGTGTAGAACGCACAGGTGTGATCTTAGATAGTGTGTAGAACGCACAGGTGTGATCTTAGTGTGTAGAACGCACAGGTGTGATCTTAGATAGTGTGTAGAACGCACAGGTGTGATCTTAGTGTGTAGAACGCACAGGTGTGATCTTAGATAGTGTGTAGAACGCACAGGTGTGATCTTAGATAGTGTGTAGAACGCACAGGTGTGATCTTAGTGTGTAGAACGCACAGGTGTGATCTTAGTGTGTAGAACGCACAGGTGTGATCTTAGATAGTGTGTAGAACGCATAGGTGTAGAACGCACAGGTGTGATCTTAGATAGTGTGTAGAACGCACAGGTGTGATCTTAGTGTGTAGAACGCACAGGTGTGATCTTAGATAGTGTGTAGAACGCACAGGTGTGATCTTAGTGTGTAGAACGCACAGGTGTGATCTTAGTGTGTAGAACGCACAGGTGTGATCTTAGATAGTGTGTAGAATGCACAGGTGTAGAACGCACAGGTGTAGAACGCACAGGTGTGATCTTAGATAGTGTGTAGAACGCACAGGTGTGATCTTAGTGTGTAGAACGCACAGGTGTGATCTTAGATAGTGTGTAGAACGCACAGGTGTGATCTTAGTGTGTAGAACGCACAGGTGTGATCTTAGATAGTGTGTAGAACGCACAGGTGTGATCTTAGTGTGTAGAACGCACAGGTGTGATCTTAGATAGTGTGTAGAACGCACAGGTGTGATCTTAGATAGTGTGTAGAACGCACAGGTGTGATCTTAGATAGTGTGTAGAACGCACAGGTGTGATCTTAGATAGTGTGTAGAACGCACAGGTGTGATCTTAGTGTGTAGAACGCACAGGTGTGATCTTAGTGTGTAGAACGCACAGGTGTGATCTTAGATAGTGTGTAGAACGCACAGGTGTAGAACGCACAGGTGTGATCTTAGATAGTGTGTAGAACGCACAGGTGTGATCTTAGTGTGTAGAACGCACAGGTGTGATCTTAGATAGTGTGTAGAACGCACAGGTGTGATCTTAGTGTGTAGAACGCACAGGTGTGATCTTAGTGTGTAGAACGCACAGGTGTGATCTTAGATAGTGTGTAGAATGCACAGGTGTAGAACGCACAGGTGTAGAACGCACAGGTGTGATCTTAGATAGTGTGTAGAACGCACAGGTGTGATCTTAGTGTGTAGAACGCACAGGTGTGATCTTAGATAGTGTGTAGAACGCACAGGTGTGATCTTAGTGTGTAGAACGCACAGGTGTGATCTTAGATAGTGTGTAGAACGCACAGGTGTGATCTTAGTGTGTAGAACGCACAGGTGTAGAACGCACAGGTGTGATCTTAGATAGTGTGTAGAACGCACAGGTGTGATCTTAGTGTGTAGAACGCACAGGTGTGATCTTAGTGTGTAGAACGCACAGGTGTGATCTTAGTGTGTAGAACGCACAGGTGTGATCTTAGATAGTGTGTAGAACGCACAGGTGTGATCTTAGTGTGTAGAACGCACAGGTGTGATCTTAGATAGTGTGTAGAACGCACAGGTGTGATCTTAGTGTGTAGAACGCACAGGTGTGATCTTAGTGTGTAGAACGCACAGGTGTGATCTTAGATAGTGTGTAGAACGCACAGGTGTAGAACGCACAGGTGTGATCTTAGATAGTGTGTAGAACGCACAGGTGTGATCTTAGTGTGTAGAACGCACAGGTGTGATCTTAGATAGTGTGTAGAACGCACAGGTGTGATCTTAGTGTGTAGAACGCACAGGTGTGATCTTAGATAGTGTGTAGAACGCACAGGTGTGATCTTAGTGTGTAGAACGCACAGGTGTGATCTTAGTGTGTAGAACGCACAGGTGTGATCTTAGATAGTGTGTAGAATGCACAGGTGTAGAACGCACAGGTGTAGAACGCACAGGTGTGATCTTAGATAGTGTGTAGAACGCACAGGTGTGATCTTAGTGTGTAGAACGCACAGGTGTGATCTTAGATAGTGTGTAGAACGCACAGGTGTGATCTTAGTGTGTAGAACGCACAGGTGTGATCTTAGATAGTGTGTAGAACGCACAGGTGTGATCTTAGTGTGTAGAACGCACAGGTGTGATCTTAGTGTGTAGAACGCACAGGTGTGATCTTAGTGTGTAGAACGCACAGGTGTGATCTTAGATAGTGTGTAGAACGCACAGGTGTGATCTTAGTGTGTAGAACGCACAGGTGTGATCTTAGATAGTGTGTAGAACGCACAGGTGTGATCTTAGATAGTGTGTAGAACGCACAGGTGTGATCTTAGATAGTGTGTAGAACGCACAGGTGTGATCTTAGTGTGTAGAACGCACAGGTGTGATCTTAGATAGTGTGTAGAACGCACAGGTGTAGAACGCACAGGTGTGATCTTAGATAGTGTGTAGAACGCACAGGTGTGATCTTAGATAGTGTGTAGAACGCACAGGTGTGATCTTAGATAGTGTGTAGAACGCACAGGTGTGATCTTAGATAGTGTGTAGAACGCACAGGTGTAGAACGCACAGGTGTAAACTTAGATAGTGTGTAGAACGCACAGGTGTAGAACGCACAGGTGTAGAACGCACAGGTGTGATCTTAAGTGTGTAGAACGCACAGGTGTGATCTTAGTGTGTAGAACGCACAGGTGTGATCTTAGTGTGTAGAACGCACAGGTGTGATCTTAGTGTGTAGAACGCACAGGTGTGGTCTTAGATAGTGTGTAGAACGCACAGGTGTGATCTTAGTGTGTAGAACGCACAGGTGTGATCTTAGATAGTGTGTAGAACGCACAGGTGTGATCTTAGATAGTGTGTAGAACGCACACCACGCGTTTATAAAAGCCGTCGTGCTGTGGAAATGATGTTGGCGTCTGAGCAGCCGAACGCTCTCCTCTCACTGCTTTAATCCTCATGGAACACTGTCAGCATTATCACACAGCAGTAAAACTCAATCAGAAACACACACACGTGACCGGTTCAGAAAAGGCCGATTTATTGAGACACCGTTTCCTCAGGCAGAACGTGATATGAATATTTACATTCTCTCAGGTATAATGGATTCGTTCTTCCATCGAGACGACGACACTGACACAGAACACACTTGACAAACACACTGAGTCGGATTGGGGTTAAACTGGCCTAAAGACACACAAACACACTCCGACATGAGACCGGGTTTCCATCCTCATGCAAAGACCGAGACGACACCGACGAACGGACGAACGAAAGCTCCAATCCAGGCACTGCGATTCACCAACACACATGCAGACGCGAGAGACATGATGTGCTGTACGCCACAGACATCAACTAACACTCAGACATGTATTAGCTCCAGATATAGTCCACAGATGACTGAGGTTAAGGGCTGAAGGCTGTGTTTCTGTGTGGCTTTAAAGGGTCCACAGGCGATCCTGTAGCCGTACCATCA
>NC_140228.1:30003017-30018017 GCF_951802725.1 Rutilus rutilus
TCTGGGATCAGATTATGAGAAGTGAGCTGTAGTAACACTTTAGAGTACACAATACACAGTTTTTGAAAAGTACAACATGACACTGATACTATAATACAGTGGAGAGAACAAGTATTTGATACACTGCCGATTTTGCAGGTTTTCCCACTTACAAAGCATGTAGAAGTCTGTAATGTTTATCATAGGTACTCTTCAACTGTGAGAGACGGAATCTAAAACAAAAATCCAGAAAATCACATTGTATGATTTTTAAGTAATTAATTTGCATTTTATTGCATGACATAAGTATTTGATACATCAGAAAAGCAGAACTTAATATTTGGTACAGAAACCTTTGTTTGCAATTACAGAGATCATCCGTTTCCTGTAGTTCTTGACCAGGTTTGCACACACTGCAGGGATTCTGGCCCACTCCTCCATACAGACCTTCTCCAGATCCTTCAGGTTTCAGGGCTGTCGCTGGGCAATACGGACTTTCAGCTCCGCCAGAGATTTTCTATTGGGTTCAGGTCTGGAGACTGGCTAGGCCACTCCAGGACCTTGAGATGCTTCTTACGGAGCCACTCCTTAGTTGCCCTGGCTGTGTGTTTCGGGTCGTTGTCATGCTGGAAGACCCAGCCACGACCCATCTTCAATGCTCTTACTGAGGGAAGGAGGTTGTTGGCCAAGATCTCGTGATACATGGCCCCATCCATCCTCCCCTCAATACGGTGCAGTCGTCCTGTCCCCTTTGCAGAAAAGCATCCCCAAAGAATGATGTTTCCACCTCCATGCTTCACGGTTGGGATGGTGTTCTTGGGGTTGCACTCATCCTTCTTCTTCCACCAAACACGGCGAGTGGACTTTAGACCAAAAAGCTCTATTTCTGTCTCATCAGACCACATGACCTTCTCCCATTCCTCCTCTGGATCATCCAGATGGTCATTGGCAAACTTCAGACGGGCCTGGACATGCGCTGGCTTGAGCAGGGGGACCTTGCGTGCGCTGCAGGATTTTAATCCATGATGGCGTAGTGTGTTACTAATGGTTTTCTTTGAGACTGTGGTCCCAGCTCTCTTCAGGTCATAGTCCAGGTCCTGCCGTGTAGTTCTGGGCTGATCCCTCACCTTCCTCATGATCATTGATGCCCCACGAGGTGAGATCTTGCATGGTGCCCCAGACCGAGGGAGATTGACCGCCATCTTAAACTTCTTAATTGCGCCAACAGTTGTTGCCTCCTCACCAAGCTGCTTGCCTATTGTCCTGTAGCCCATCCCAGCCTTGTGCAGGTCTACAATTTTATCCCTGATGTCCTTACACAGCTCTCTGGTTTTGGCCACTGTGGAGAGGTTGGAGTCTGTTTGATTGAGTGTGTGGACAGGTGTCTTTTATACAGGTAACGAGTGGAGAACAGGTGCAGTTAATACAGGTAATGAGTGGAGAACAGGAGGGCTTCTTAAAGAAAAACTAACAGGTCTGTGAGAGCCGGAATTCTTACTGGTTGGTAGGTGATCAAATACTTATGTCATGCAATAAAATGCAAATTAATTATTTAAAAATCATACAATGGGATTTTCTGGATTTTTGAAAATGTACCTATGATAAAAATGACAGACCTCTACATGCTTTGTAAGTGGGAAAACCTGCAAAATCAGTAATTACGGCAGTATCCGTTTTTTCCAGCATCGTTTGGCTAGAGTTACATTATATGATCACGGTCTTATTCATGCTAATGCTTTTATACCGTTCAAGCGTAACGAGACACAGAAGAGAATGAAGTGCAGTATCTCCTGTCTGTGTGACACACACACACACACACACACACACTCTACCTTGCAGGCCCGATACAGGTACTTCTTGTCGTGTGTGAGCTGGTAGAGGGAGAGGAAGGCGTATCCGTTTCCTGCGGTGCCGTGACAGATCCCGTAACCTTTCCTCAGCAGACCTTTCTGCCAGATCAGCTCTCCACAGTCCACAGCGTCACGCAGGTACTTCTCATCCTTGAACACCTGAGACACACAACAACACAGATTACAGGGGTCTCATTTATAAAACTGTGCGTAGGATCCTTACTAAAAGTGTACGTGTGGCTGAAAGCTAAAAATGGCGTACGGCAAAAAATATTCAGACTTATAAAAGCGTTTGTACGCCAGAACCTGCGCCAAGTTCCCTTTATAAACCCAGTTAGCGGAAGATTGTGTTCACATGGGTCTCTGAAATAACCACATATGAGCTTAAAATGCCTCGTTTTACTATGCATGTCCTCATCTGCATATCATTTGCATATGCATATTCATCCACGTGATTCCATGTTAAACGGTACGAGACATCAGGAGAATATGAGATACGGATGTGCGTCATCATTACACTGCTAAAAATCATTCAGTAGCCGATCCTTGCCTTGTTTTTCATTAATTAAATCAAACAGTACAAAATACATTTCAGAGAAAGTTTTTCTCAATCTTTTCCACTGGCCAAATAGTATTTTTAATTGCTTTATATTTTTAATGGAAACCATTATTTGCACGAAAAAAATGTCTGCTATTATTATGCGCTAAGCAAACATTACCAGGAGAAGTGTTCAAACGCAGCGCATCCACTACAAATATTTCTATTTATTAGAATATAATAAATGTTGTAACTTCTCGGTAATAATTTAATGTAATTTAAGTGCTGAACTCCATTAATGAGAATGGCATATTTAATCTAAATGAGTATATCAGATGTAAAACATAGTTTAAATCATTCTTTTATTTATTTAAACTGTTACTGTGAACATCACTGTATCTCTGATTAGGACTCATAAAGAAGAGATTTACAGTGGTCTTCCTTCATCAGTCCCTCAGATCTCCATCGGTGTCGTTAACCTGTCGTCTCTAACGTTCGTACGGTTTAGATTATTTACAGGAGCACATTCTCCCCCCAGTGTTGTTATGAAGCGCATGCGTGTGAGGTGGCGTTCGGCTGTCAGGGCCGGTTCTGTGCGACGGTTATAACTGAGACCCGGATCCGTTCCGCAGTCTCCTGTGATGACGCTGACAAATCACACTTATTATGTTTTAATTACAGTAATTACATCATTGCAGTCAAATCCAGTAATGACGGGTCTGCAGACTGCACTTACTGTCATAACCCTTCCTGCGTATAATCACACACTCACTGTCTATTCATGAGCAGAACTCAGAACAACTGAGCTCACACTGCAATTACAAGTTTCAAAGTTTGAGGTCAGTGAGATTTTCTTTAAAGAAATTAATACTTTTATTCATCAAGGTTACATTGAACTGATGTTGACTGGTGTGTGTGTGTGTGTGTGTGTGTGTGTGTGTGTGTGTGTGTGTGTGTGTGTGTGTGTGTGTGTATAATTGCATCATTTGTCAGAGCTCTGGTGTAAAAGTTGCTGGAAGAAAAATTCACTTTCCAAATATAACACATGCTCAATTTTCCCTTTCAGCCCTCAGGCGACTCAGACAGAGAGAGAGAGAGAGAGAGAGAGAGTGTGAGAGAGAGAGAGAGAGAGTGTGAGAGAGAGAGAGAGAGAGAGAGTGTGCGTGTGTGAGAGAGAGAGAGAGAGAGAGTGAGTTAGTGAGAGAGAGAGTGTGTGTGAGAGAGAGAGAGAGAGAGAGAGAGAGTGAGTGTGTGTGTGTGTGAGAGAGAGAGAGTGAGTGTGTGTGTGAGAGACAGAGAGAGAGAGAGAGAGAGAGAGAGAGAGTGAGTTAGTGAGAGAGAGAGAGAGAGAGAGTGAGTGAGTGTGTGTGTGAGAGAGAGAGTGTGAGAGAGAGAGAAAAAATATCAACTCATTAAAACTATAGTGATATCTAATTATACACGACTTTTTTTCAGATTTTAAATGTCACTATACTATTTAATTAGGTAACTAAACTTTTAGTACTTTTAAAACTTTTAATACATTAAATGGTAATTGTATAACATGCTTTAAATATCACAATAAAGCCAATTTGACTGATAAAAGTGGCCACTAGAGGTCACTGTCGGCTGCTGGAGAGAGAGAGAGAGAGAGAGAGAGAGAGAGAGGGAGGGAGAGAGAGAGAGAGAGAGAGAGAGAGAGAGAGGGAGAGAGAGAGAGAGAGAGAGAGAGAGAGAGAGAGAGAGAGGGAGGGAGGGAGAGAGAGAGAGAGGGAGAGAGAGAGAGAGAGAGAGAGAGAGAGAGAGAGAGAGAGAGAGAGAGAGAGAGAGAGAGAGAGAGAGAGAGAGAAAACTGTAAAGAACTAAGAAATAAACTCAATGACTTTTAAAACAAGAACAGCAGAAGACTGAGACCTTGAGACTGAGGACAGCGTGACAGACGGACACACTGATGTCATGTCATACAGTCCCGTAACATCATACTGTATTTATGAAACATAAAGCCCAGAGAGAGCATGTATAGAGCTGTAAGACCTGTAATTATATATATATATTGTACTGATATATATATATATATAGGAAGAATGAATGCAAACTGAGTATGTTCATGTGTTCTCGTGTGTACTGAGCTGATGAGTGTGTGTGAGTGTGTGTGTGAGACTCACTTTATGAGCCATGATGAGCATATGCAGGACTCCCGGCGCCCCGTGACACCAGTGCACGAGTCTGTCGCTCTCGTTGCTGAGGGATGATGGGTAATTGCCGGACCGGAACCTCTTGTGCCGCAGGTAATCCACACTGGGCCGGAGCAGCTCGTTCAGAACCTCCTGGCTCACTTTAGCACTGGGCTGCGGGCAGAGAGACGTATAGTTAACCCTTCAGTTTTCATAAATCACACACTGCCACTAATGACCCTTCATGTCATATACAATGAAACAATTGTCATGCCAATAAAGCACATTTTGGATTGACTGATATTACTGTACATTTGCTCAGGCGGCTTGTTTCGTTTCAGCAAATTAAACAAACCAGACGAATCATCATCATCATCATCATCATGCCTACATGAATATTTGCATCCTTTAGTTGGAGAGCAGCGACGCTGGACCGTTGTGATGCTGCGTCGCCATGACGACACTGATGTTACCGTGCCGACCACAAGCCAATCAGCTCGCAGGAGCCTTGTCCATCTCTATAAACACACACTTCTGCCACTGGGACTGAAGAAGAGCTCATTAATAGCCTTTATAATGCTGTTATATCATCCGTTCCCTGCTAACCAGCTGATCAGACCGGCTCAGTTACTGATGTCATCACCACCAGTGATGCTTTAGAATGATGTCATTTATCATCCTCAAACGAGATCGGAGGAGGAACTGGAGTGACGTCATTAAGAACAGAATCAGTTCGTTTAAAGGTCATTTGGGGACTTTGAGACAGTTCGTCAAAGTGATCTTTCTGGAGAAGTTTGCTCCGGCTGATAAACGCCTCTGAGCTCCCATTGGTCCGTGTGGTGATGATGTAATAGGTGGGTGTGGCTCTGAGGCTCCGCCTTCTTTGATCTGTTCAGTCGGTTCCTTCACTGAATTACAGAACAAAAAAGAATATTCTCTCACTGCACCAAAACAACCCTTCTTCTCTCCATTACTCATCTACAGTATATGTGGTATATACTCACCTAAAGGATTATTAGGAACACCATACTAATACTGTGTTTGACCCCCTTTCGCCTTCAGAACTGCCTTAATTCTACGTGGCATTGATTCAACAAGGTGCTGAAAGCATTCTTTAGAAATGTTGGCCCATATTGATAGGATAGCATCTTGCAGTTGATGGAGATTTGTGGGATGCACATCCAGGGCACGAAGCTCCCGTTCCACCACATCCCAAAGATGCTCTATTGGGTTGAGATCTGGTGACTGTGGGGGCTATTTTAGTACAGTGAACTCATTGTCATGTTCAAGAAACCAATCTGAAATGATTGGAGCTTTGTGACATGGTGCATTATCCTGCTGGAAGTAGCCATCAGAGGATGGGTACATGGTGGTCATAAAGGGATGGACATGGTCAGAAACAATGCTCAGGTAGGCCGTGGCATTTAAACGATGCCCAATTGGCACTAATGCCTCGTTTCCACTGAGCGGTACGGTACGGTACGGAACGGTACGCATTTATTTGCGTTTCCACTATCAAAAGTTGTGAATGGTACCAAAATGCCGAACCGTACAGTACCACTTTTTAGGTACCCTTCCATTGGGGTACCTAGCACAGTGTAACGGTACTAAAAGGTGGAGCTAGACTCACTGCAGGACGTTGATTGGTTGACAGAGAATCGTCACTTGCGCGTGCTACAAGAGGAATGACAACATAAGAAGCGCCATTTTTTAATATACAGTTTAATATAATACTACTGTTACTGTATCACGAAATGTAATTTTAAGAGTTTTTCAGGCGAGAATGTAGTTGTTTAAAGCTCAAATCTGTGGTTTATTTATAAAGATGATTTTTTTTTTTCCCCGGTTGTGAGATCCATGCGTTCAGCGGGCGCTCGGCGCTCATGTTTCCCGGCTGGATGAGCCTTTCCTCGGCGTTCGTCGTGGACTCCGACGGTAGTGGTTAAACATAAGATATAATTCGTTTTGTGTAGACCTAACGGGCGATCTTTGGTCTCGTGAATATATAATGAGTTCCCTGTCAATCGTTTTGGCTGAGGGCTAAGTTTAGTTTTATATTAACGTTATTTGTGTTTAACTTCTTGTAATGTTAGAGCGCTGCATTTGGATATTTGACTGAATTGTTTGCTTTATTTCTTATTGTATAGCTTCTTGTACTTTACTTAAACTTTTATATAGGCTATTATTGATAAAACTAAATTTTACAAAAAGAAATATGGTTTCTTGTCATTTTTTAGTACAAGATTATCACTGATGTTTATTGCAACATTTGTACAAATGCATATATTGCCTGGAATATGTTTATTTTATTTTTTTTTTTAAACGAAAAGAGGTAACGTTAGGGTTGTGTTTTAAATTTCGTTTCGTTATAAATAGAATAACGTATAACGTGCAGTGAATAACGTTGCGCATGAACCACATTTGTGTCCCTATAATGTTTAATTTATTTAAATGAAAATGAAAAGAGGCAGAGTGGTGTTTTATAACATATTTCGTTTTATTGTTGCTTAAAATGTACATACAGAGTAACCGAGATAACCGGAGTAGCAGAGCGAGTTGAGTGACGCTTTTAAGAACGCGCTGTACCATTTGCATGCAGGAGTCGCACATGGCAAGTACAAACTTTGCGTAGGCCTACTTGATATTGAGAAAAGCCTAATGTCGGCGCTTGTCTTCTTGTGACAAACATGTCGAGGAGCAAGAATAAGATCTGCTGCATGTCATCCATTGTAGTTTACTATGTTCTTCTTCGCGCGAAAATGACGTCGATCGAAACACCACGCCTATCAAGTAAGGGTACTGTTGGCAGTGGAAACGCTAGCCAGATCATGGTTAACAGACCCGAACCGTACCGTACTGCTCAGTGGAAACGAGGCATAAGGGACCTAAAGTGTGCCGAGAAAACATCCCCCACACCATTACACCACCACCACCAGCCTGCACAGTGGTAACAAGGCATGATGGATCCATGTTCTCATTCTGTTTACGCCAAATTCTGACTCTACCATCTGAATGTCTCAACAGAAATTGAGTCTCATCAGACCAGGCAACATTTTTCCAGTCTTCAACTGTCCAATTTTGGTGAGCTCGTGCAAATTGTAGCCTCTTTTTCCTATTTGTAGTGGAGATGAGTGGTACCCGGTGGGGTCTTCTGCTGTTGTAGCCCATCCGCCTCAAGGTTGTGCGTGTTGTGGCTTCACAAATGCTTTGCTGCATACCTCGGTTGTAACGAGTGGTTATTTCAGTCAAAGTTGCTCTTCTATCAGCTTGAATCAGTCGGCCCATTCTCCTCTGACCTCTAGCATCAACAAGGCATTTTCGCCCACAGGACTGCCGCATACTGGATGTTTTTCCCTTTTCACACCATTCTTTGTAAACCCTAGAAATGGTTGTGCGTGAAAATCCCAGTAACTGAGCAGATTGTGAAATACTCAGACCGGCCCGTCTGGCACCAACAACCATGAATATATATAAAATACGCTTAAATCACCTTTCTTTCCCATTCTGACATTCAGTTTGGAGTTCAGGAGATTGTCTTGACCAGGACCACACCCCTAAATGCATTGAAGCAACTGCCATGTGATTGGTTGATAAGATAATTGCATTAATGAGAAATTGAACAGGTGTTCCTAATAATCCTTTAGGTGAGTGTATAGAGTATATAGAGTATATGCAGTATATAGAGTATATAGAGTATATGCAGTATATAGAGTATATAGAGTATATGCAGTATATAGGGTATAGAGGCGTATGCTCCTGCACTGTTTAACAGCTGGCTATAATAACCTGAACCGCAGCACTGCTACTATTACCTCAGATTACATCACAATCCTCCAGGGTTGGACTCTAAACATCTGTCAGTCAGAAACCACAGCGCTACGTCTCTGTTAGCACTGTTAGTAGATCATTTACTAGCGGTGCATTCGCCCTCACACACGCCTTTATTACAGCGGATGAAAAATGAGGCATTTTAGTGCCTCTCGCCTCCGCTTTTCCCTGTAAAGCACGGAAACGGCCCATAAAGACGAGGGTTACACAGGAGCCGACTGCATATGATGCTCAGGGGACACGGCAGTGGAGGAAGAACAGATGTACGCTAATGCTACGAGACATGATGGTGCATCTGGGGTGCTTTTTGAAGGAGTATAAACAGATTTCACATGCAGCATTCAGTCAAGTGTGTCCAAACATCTCAGCTAAGGCTTACAAGGGAGATCTTTTCAGTCGAAGAAACCATAATTTACACCAAACGTTGTAAATCTGACAGATTTAATACAAGAACAAAAAAAAAAAATCTATCTTGACGTTCAACTGATTCAAGGAAATGAATCAGACTCTAAAGAGATTAAAAGATGCACCAATATTAAAATCAACATCAAGAAGCTGATGATTATTTTTATGCTATGGTCAATAACACTGATATTAGAATTTAGAAGTCTATACTGTTTAGCCTAAATCAATTTAAAATAAAACACTAATAGCTCAAATTAATTCCTTCAAATGAAACAACTGAATTTAGGCTTTACAGTTTGATAAAGTATTTTCTAAAGATTCCAAGTGTTATTATATTATTAGTGGTTTTAAAGATTAACTAAAGTAATTAAGTGAGTGCTAGATGATTGCAATAGATGATAGTGGAAATGAGCATATACTTTATTAACTAACTAACTAATATTGAGTTAATAGCGACAAATACAAAAAAAAACTCTAATTTGGTGCAATATTGGTGTTATCCATCATGCATCTGTAGAGAAGAACTGACTTAAAGGGGTCCTTAATGCTTTTCCACTTTTTCAACTTTAGTGAGTGTGTGATGTTGCTGTCTCCACATAAACAGCATCTGTGAGGTTACAGAGCTCAGAGTCCACTGCAAAGGAGATATTTTACCATAATCCCCTTTTCAAGAACTACATGAACGACTGCAACGCGATGTTTCCTTCCTGAGCCTGATGAACTTAGAGTGGTTAACTTACTGAAACACTGATCCTGAACATTATAACACCAGCGTTTGCTGCACGTCTGATGGAGAACAGCTTGTGTTCTGTAGCTTCTGTAAGCTCTCGCTTCTGGAAGACGGTTCACCGCTACTTAGGAAAATTAGCCATGGTTTTGTGAACGATTACCGTTTGTATTACCAGTTTTCCGGTATTATCGTATCTGAACGGTATTAAAAACATTACAAAAAAACATTCCACTCTGAAACGTCCAGTGAAATCTGTGCTTGAAATCCGTTCTGCACGATCCTCTTGTTCGTAAACACTGTCAGGGTCTGAATCGAGCTCGAACTGGTTTGAAATTGACGCCATCCCTATTCATATTTACACTAGAGAAGAACTCACGGTCATAGTAAAGGGGATAACCAATCACAGCACACTGGGCCAGCTAACCAGTAGCCGCGTTTCCACTGTCGGGCCAAAAGCGGGCTGCTAGTGCGTGCCAGGGCCAGTCGCGTTTCCACGGTCACTTCCAGTGCTTGATCGGGCCTCGCCGGGGCTTCCTCGGGACCAGGGTTTTCTGGCCCAACGAATCCCTTGGTCCAAAGCGGGCCCACTCGGCCTTGAGGAGCGGTTACGAACAGAGGAGTTTACCTGAGTCGAGACGGCAGCGCCGGATGATTCTACAAACCAGCTAATCAGCATTAAAGACTTAAAACATCATTTTAGCTCAAAACTCACTTTCATGTTTGAGTACCTTCTGTTTGCGATCCGATGTGGAATCTGATCACCGTATAAGGCAAACAATATTTATACGCGATGCAAAGGACTGCGCGCTAACCATTACCATAGTAAACATGGTAAATATGACCGCTTGAAGAAATCAGACAAATGTGACAAATCATAAAGGCTGTCACAAGCATGTTGTTATTTGATCTGCCAGTTTAACGTCTCGTCTCTTACCGGACTGTCTGATATCCATGAGCCCCGCACAGCCTATCATAAAATAAAGCACATTTTTTTCGGGAGCTTCCTGTTTCTCTGACTGATATCACCACTGTACTGGGAGAGAGTGCTAAAGCTCCTCAGGTCGTATTTTTGATGGCATATTTGTAGGAATGATCTTTCTAAATGTGATGTAAATATGTCCTGTAACAAATAACCAGAAACAGACGTGACTGAATAAGTACGTGTGTCCTCTTTCTTTTGTGAAATAACGGTAAGCCACTTTATTTCTGTGTGACTAATGTGCAATTTTGACACAAATGAATTCGTTATGATCAATGTATCACTTTTTACAGTAAACCTGTGGTAAAACATCGATGCTTGGGTTTTAAATCTTTAAGTTAACAGCAGAAATGCCAGCAAACGGCCGCTTTTGTCATGTTCGGTTTGCGATCTCGCTGTTTCCAGTGATTTCTTTCTGATTAGTTTTCTGATAAAACTTCCATTTGTTGGTGAAATGACGGTTTTGTGTGACGCTGTTCCAGAGAGGTGTGTTACGGAAGGTCAGAAGGAGGGGCTTCATCGAAATCGGTGTGTTCGACACAGACTGGGGAGAGGAGTGTAATACTGCAAAAGGTGTGAAAAACTATGCCATTTTTGAACAATCAAGTATGAAAACATATTCTAGTGCACCCCAATAACAACATCAAGACTACATAAAAGGGCATGGACCCGTTTAAAGACAATTTGTGCTTGTAAAAAAAAATTTTGTACATTGAAAGCACATTAAAATTATTGTGATATTCATGAGGTTGCTTAATTTGATGTCAAAACAATCATATAATATTTACTATTTGTATTAACAATTTTCAGCAATAGAGTTCTTGAAGTATAAATCACTTCTGTCAGACCAAACTTAATAAAAGCGTGTTTGAATCCACTGTTCAAACATTTACGGTTGTTTTAATGTGTCTGAGAGTCTCTTCTGCTCACCAAAGCTGCGTTTACTTCATCAAAAGTACAGTAAAAACAGTGAAATATTATTCTAATGTAAATCAGCTGTTTTGTATGTGAATATACAGTAAAGTGTCATTTATTCCTGAATTTTCAGCATCATTACTCCAGTCTTCAGTGTCACATGATCCTTCACAAATCACTCTAATATGATGATTTGATGATCAAGAAACATTTATGATTATTATCAGTGTGGAAAACAGCTTCATATTTTGATTCTTTGATGAATAGAAAGTTCAAAAGAACAGCATTAATTTAAAACAGAATCGTTGTAACATTATAAATGTCTTTACTGTCACTTTTGATCATTTAATGCGTCCTTAATGAATTAAAGTATTAATTTTTTTAATCGTCCCTACTGAAAGCTTTTTAAACATGACTCTTTGTTCGGGGTTTCATTTTATTACAGGCTTGCTTCTTTTAAACACTTGTGTGATTTAGATTTCCCTAAAGCAGTTTAATATTAAAAGTGAATAAACTTCCATCCCGCAGTGAGTCTCCGAGAGGGCCGAAGCCGCTGACGCTGCAATAACCCCTCACTGATGCACTCCTGATTCCTGTCAGATCTGGGCTAGATGCCCTCAGTCCGGCCGGCTCGTCGTCACTAATGTGGTCTACAGATCAACATCTTAAAGTTCAGCATACATTATTCATCACCTCTAATCAATCTCTCAGCTGACAGAGTGTATAAGAGTAGGCAGATGTTTTAAAGAGATGAAAGCACATCAGCACAGACTGCAGTCGGTTATGCTTCAATACATGATTTATCATTGCATTATTTGAAGATTTGTTGTATACAAACGCTTGTGTGCCCTGTACCCTACAGCTGCACATCAGCTACTTTAATAAATTAATGGAACAACGTGTTCAGACAAAAAGCAACATTAGCATGTTTTCTGGAAAGGTCAGATGGTTTGAGAAGGTCAAATCCTGACAGAAGGATTCCTCATTTAAATAATTAATGCACAGAATAAAGGGGCGGGGCCTGGTTGAGTGAGTTAGTAGTGTGTTAAACTGGCGGTTATGGTAAGGGGCGGGACATTTCCCAAACACACTCGAAGCGCTCGACCAATCACAACACACTGCTCCAGCCGACCAATCAGAGCACAGTGTGCTTTTCAGAAGGAGGGGCTTCATAGAGACAGGAAGTAAACAAAGCGTTACTGACAGACTGGGAAGAGAGGAGCCGCAACAATGGAGAATATGAGGAGAATAATCAACATTCAAGCAGGAAAACCTGTTCTAGTAGAGCCTGAATACAACAGCAAGACTGCATAACAGATTCATTTATTTATTCACACACACACACACACACACACACACTCACCTGCATGAGCATGTAGTAAATGCCCGCCAGACCGTGAGCGGCTCCTACGTACTGCTTCTTGTGCCACTCGTACAGCAGCGGGCATCGCTCGCTCTTCTTCTCCTCTTTAGACAAGTTCTTCCCAGACTCCAGAATAGCCGTCACCACCTGAACAACCGAGAGCACAGTGGGATGAGATGATAGTCTTGTTATGGATCATTATTCACAGCGGTTCAGCGAAGGTTAAAGAACGGGTTAAAACACTCAGAGGTACAACAGAGGACTATTACAAAGCAGCAAACGTTACATTAGCAAATGCTAAATGTTACCGATATCAATAACCGATAATTCTTTATATTTGAAAGCCGATAACCGATATTCTGGCTGATAAATCTAAATCCAGGTTTTTATATAGTTTTTGAGAGCCTGATTACACAAACAAAAGTCTCATCATTTAAAGCCACGTCCCAATCACAAATTTATAATGTTCTCATGATCATGTTCTGTAGCCGATATGACACATGTTGCACTGAACTGTGTTTTCCTTTTTAAAGTGATTCCGATCATATTTCAAGCGATTTAAACCCATCATGTTGAACAGTCGCATCCGAAGCGTCTCAGCTCAAGGAAATAATACATTATTTATCAGCTTTAATATATCAGCCAAATGTTCTTCTCAGGCCGATAACGATAACATTAAACCTGAACATATATCGGCCGAAACCGATATGGTGGCCGATATCTCACGCGTCCCTGTACATCAGGTCTATAACAGGTCTATCGTTGTGGTGAAAATAATGAGCAATGGATTCTTCAGTTCTCAGACCAAATAACAAAAAACACTGGTTTGGAACGACATGAGGGCAAGTAGAGGATGAGTTACTTTTACTTTTGGTGAGTCTTTGAGTCTAGATGAGCAGTGAGATGTTAGCCGTGTCACCGGGACAGATGAACCAAACATGTGCCTCGTCATAAAGCAGAAGAACACTAGTGATGGATAGAGGGATGAGACTGCAATAGAGAGGATAAATGAACCTGACTGGAGGTTAATGACGCTGAGGCTGTTTCAGGCGATGGAGCAGAACACTGGACGAGTATAGATCTGTCCCGGGGGAAGAAGGACCTCTGGTCAGCAGAGATGTCTCTCTCCGTCTCTGAAACTGCCCCATCACCACAACCAGCCGGGATTCTCCGGAGATCCGACGGTGAGCATGAAGCCGATAGTGCAGATTCAGATCTCTGTCCTAATCACGAGCGCTACTGGAAACTCAGCTCTGCACTCGCGCGTCCAGACCACAGCATCATGTCCGAGTCACCAGGAAGACCAACATACGCCCAAACTCCAGACTGAGACACGCAACTGGAACGAGCGCAATGGACAATGAACGTTGGCGACGTGTAGCATCACAGACCAAAGCAAAGACACACATTCCAGCCTGGAAACGCACATCTCAGAGAAACGAGTGTGTGAACTTAGCATGTTTCCTCAATATATGCAAACATATTATGGTATTTTTATGCTTTAGTAAAGTGAAAAAGTTACAAACAGCACCTTTAAACTGCAGTTCATCCACTGGCCACTAGAGACCCATAATCCTGCATGTTAAACATGTTTACAGTCTGGTGCTAAAAGTGGTTTTGGTCTATAAAGCTGATGTTGCCCTTCATGACGACTGTGAGGGGGTGAATTATTTTATAACTCATCCGTTTAAATAATATTAAGCCTTAAAGTTCTGCATAATTAAAGGGATGGTTCGGAGTAAAATCCACCTAGGGTCCTTTGCACCGTGACCTCGAGCCTTTAATGGTACAAAGGCCTCTTATATGTCAAAAGATCAGGGAAATTTGATTTCTCATGTCATGATCCCTTTAACTGCACCAAACTTCCTTCTTTCCCGCAGCTTTAATGACCGTAAATCCTCCACATGCCGGATTCAACTCAACGGCAGCTTTAATGTTACATAATCACTGTGGCGAACACAATATATGGCGTGCCAACAAACACATTCCTCTCCTTCATCTTTCTTCACCTCTTCATCCTCATCAGCTCTGCCCACATACGCTGCAGAACTGGCCGGCGCACAGGACTATAATGCATGACGTACAGTAAAGCTGCCCACGAGAAGCTGAACATCTGCAGTCAGGTCAGCGGGATTAATGCATCTGTGAGAAACAGACGTTCAGACGCTCTCTAGAGACAGAACAATGGCGGCTTTATCAATGGATGTATTGTAATGCATTTTATCAATGCAAGTTTAAAGTCCCCCTGTGGTGTAAATCC
>NC_140228.1:30020517-30080517 GCF_951802725.1 Rutilus rutilus
AGTCGAGAGACTCGGCCTGGTTCTTCAGGTGGTGGTGAACGACAGCGGCGACGGCTAAAGGCCCGGCGTCTCCGCACAGGAAGGACACGCGCCGACCGCTCAGGCTCCTCAGGGTGCGCTTCACGTAATCCAGCGCGCGCTGCAAGTGCTGGACCTCCTGTGTGGCGCGGTGCAGCTGCAGGTACAGCAGGGCGATGCCTGCCAATCACAGCACTCGCTCAGGACACGCAACTACTGCATTAGGCGGAGGTGTAAAGTCCAGGCTCAGAAAGTCAAAGTCCTCCTCAGTATTTGATAATTAGCAGTTTCTCAGCCAGGAGATTGAACTAATTAGTGAGTTTATGGGTGGAATACACATATGGCAGGACTTTTACTCTCTGACCCCTGGACTTTACACCTGATATTCGGCAGATGAGGAAAAATGGATTGGAAACTATCCAATACAGTCTAACATCCTGATTTGTGCCGTTTCACAATTTTGTAGAAATTATCATCATCATAAACAAAGCATTAACCATAATTAAAAATAAATAAATAATGTAAAAACATAAATTAATTCATATTTTTATTACTAATAAATAATGTAAAATATAGAGCATAACATTAAAAAGTAAATAAAATGAAAATATAAAAAATTATAATACAAATATTTTTATTACATTCAAGTGGATAAAGATGACATCAGAACGGGCAACAATTAAGCCTAAATTAAAGTATCAGTCGGACTTTCAGACAGAATGATGGATCGTAGTAAATTACAAGTATATTTCCCAGTGGAATCCAAACTGATGCTTTCTTCAAGAATTTAATTGAAGGTTTTTCTTTTTTAACGAGGAAATCGTGCAGTAACAGCATTTAATGAGCAACGCTGGAATTTGTGCCTTTTTTGCACACAAAAAACAAAAGTACTGGGACACCAACTTGTTCTCTATTAACTGAAAGAGCCGTAGAGTGTCATCATGAGCGGCGTGATCTCACCCGTCCAGCCGGTGTAGGCGGAGGAGTCGTGCGGATCTGCAGTCTTCAGGCCCTCCTCCATTTGCTGAAGAAGATCTTTGATTTTGCTTTGCACTTTCTTCTGAAATGCATCACTGATCTATTTCCAGAGAAGGGGAAACAAATTGTAAGTAAGCTTCCAAGATTAATTTGGCAAACATAATTAGTTGTATAATTAGCTGACATAAAGGCACACTGGCACTGAGTATTGTAACGCAATAGGCCAAGCAGTGTTCGAAACTTTTGTGGACCAAATACAGAGCCCTGTGGAATATCCATCAAATTAACAAAAATCTCTAATTAAAATATGTGCATATCCATGTCATACACACACTTCTAACCCTTAAACACAAGCTGTACTTTAGAGACTTCATGAGCTTGCGATGCAACATCTCGGTTCAGCCTTGATAATAACAGAGTCGTTTCATGAATATTTGCAAACGTTTGACATTGGATAAAGTCAGAAACAGACTAGAAGAGAACAGGCTGACTGATGGAGATGCAGGAGATTCTGGATAAATTATGAATCACGATTTTTATTTGTAAATGGAAATTCTCCCACGATTCTAAACGTACCAAAAAATAACGTAATTTACTAGAGGTTTGGACAAAATGATAATTGCGGCAGTCTAATTAAAAAATATTTAATTAATTTGAATTTGAATTGAATGAATGAATGACTCACTTTTAAAGACTTCACTTGATTCATTACTGGATGAATCAGCATTTCTGAATGAATCTCTTTAATGAACGATTCAATGACAAACACATTTTTAACAGTCACTTGTCGCCACCTACTGGTGTAATACAATATTCAGGTTATTTTCAAAAGGTGATTTACTCTATTTTGATCTCTACTGTAGACATCAGTGTTTATATCTGAACTATAATCTTGTATCCCAGTACTGCTGTGATAATATGAATGATTGTAAGACAGAGATAATGATCCTGTGGTTGAAAAGACAGTTTGTGAAGCCGTTTCTAAACATGACAGCGGCTCTCTCTGGATCAGAACACAGATCTGAGTGTTCGCTGTGATCGCACTCGTCAAAGCTTTAATAGACACAGGAGAATCACTAATTAAGGAATAAGATTGCGTGGGTGTTTTAATCGAGATCACGATCTTTTAACGAGTAATCGTGCAGCTCTACTAATTGTATATTGAACTAACTGTCATCTGTGATATGCTGAAAATGGTACAAAAAAATAAATAAAAAATAATAATAATGTGTATTGCTATTTCTGAAAGTCTGAGTCCAAGCGCTTGGAAGCCGTGGTCACGGAAGAGTGCAGGTGGATCGAGTCCATGGTTCCCTGGTTCTGCTGCAGCAGTGAGTGTGTGTGTGAGCCGAATCCTAATGAGGAGCAAACCTGGCCTGCAACACACTCACCTGCGGACAGAAACTACAACCAACACACTGACACGCGCAAACTTACATTAACCCGAAGTAAACACGGTAGTACCTCAGGAACTGTGGGGGAAATAATCCCAGTAATGTCCACTAATGTCCACTAGGGGCAGATATTTCAAGCCCACATCTGTATTTCCGCCTATGTTGCAGAACATGTTTGTAATGTATATTTCCCAGGGTTGAATGGTTGAGCTTGACAGATGCAGTCAATGTATTTAAAAAATAAATGCACAAAAACAAGCTGTAGTTGACATGAGAAAATGTTCTCCCTGCTATGCCATTATGGTATAAGAACACTGCAATAGAGAAAGAGTGATGCGCCAACGCTGTTGCTGCAGTCTCTGAACCAGATCTAATAATGAACATGTTTTCCTGCAGAGAGATGATTGACAGCTGAGGGACGGAAACAAGAGACCCTGCTGAACCGCGAACCACTGCGGAGAATACTAAGGGAAAATCAGGCATACTGGGATAAAAAACGTCTGATCGTTCCTCTACAAAGGGGAAAACAGAGATGTAGACATAAAGATGGTGTTAGATGTAGATGTACAGTAACAGTATCTGAGAGTAATACCAGGATTATCTGATATATATTGCATGGCACTCCAGTCCAAGGTAGTCATAGTGTATGTCCAGAATAACATCAGATCTAGTCAGATCTAAAAACAGTCAAATATTAGTTTATATTAGTTTTCTATGTGAATATATAATAAAGTGTAATTTATTCCTGTGATCAAAGCTGGATGTTCAGCATCATTACTCCAGTCTTCAGTGTCACATGATCCTTCACAAATCACTCTAATATGAGGATTTGATGCTCAAGAAACATGAATGATTATGATCAGTGTTGAAAGCAGTTGTGCTGCTTCATGTGTTGATATATCACTATTGCACAATATTTGCTGACAAAGCCTTTAAAGACACGCGTTTTATGGGAATTAATGACTTCTAATGGTTTTTGATGAGTATTTTTCTTTTAATTCCCCCCCCACTCTAGAACGCCACACCTGTCATGATGTAAGAGATGAGGGCATCAAACACACAGATCGACACTGTACATATTCAGTGGTGTGTGTGAAAATCCTCCGTGGAGAGAGAAGCTGCTGTCGAAGCTGATAAAGGATCAGCTTATCTGAGGGATTAACCAGTAAATAATCCCTGATGTTGTTATGTGTGTTACACTGCACACACACACAAGTGTTTATTCTGTCCAGAGGTTTGGGGTCAGTGAGATGTGTCTCATTATGAGTCTCTTCTGCTCACTAAGGTTGCGTTTATTTAATCGAAAATACAGTAAAAAAATACAGCCGCTATCATCATAATCTGTCTGCGGCGCGGGCCGACTCTACGTCACGAGTGCTCAGTGCGGACTCGTAGGAAGACCGCGAGTGTTTAGGGCCGTCGTCACCTCACTCTGACCACACCACATCAACCTGGTCACAGCGCCACCTACTGTTCAAAGGCAGTGGTGGGCCGATCAGAATCACTGACTAGTGCTTTAATATATTTTTTTCCATTAATGTGTATTAAATTATACCCAATAATTTGGTTCCAGTAGTGTATGTTTATGTTAGAGCTTTTATCCAATCATATTTCAGCCATCATGTGTTGCCAGGGTCAGAGAAATCTGCCTTGAGGCCTTCAGAATCGACAGTACGGGCGCCTGTGGCTTAAAATGAACGGCAATGAAACTGTTGCTTTAACCAATCAGATTTAATCAGTCAAGTCAAGTATAGTTGTATAGCGCTTTTCACAATACAGATTGTATCAAAGCAGCTTCACAGTATTAAATTAAAATAGTACAACAAGGTTTGTTTCTAGTGGAATTTATTGATTGATAAAATCAAATTAAATATCCCCAGAATATCCCCAACTGAGCAAGCCAAAGGCAACAGTGGCAAGGAACCGAAAAACTCCATCAAATGACCTAATGGTGTCCTAAAACTCCATCAGGTGACCCAATGGAGAAAAAAAAACCTTGGGAGAACCCAGGCTCAGTCGGGGGCCAGTTCTCCTCTGGCGTTTATTAACTAGAGGCCGGATTGTAGTTTGAACTGTAAGATTAAAAATATTATATGAATGCCTGGCTGAAGAGATGCGACTTTAATCTAGTTTTAAACTGGGAGAGCGAGTCTGAGCAACGAACACTATCAGGAAGGCTATTCCAGAGTTTTGGAGCTAAATGTGAAAATGCTCTCCCTCCTTTGGTGGATCTGGATATCCTAGGAATGACCAAAAGCCTTGAATTAAGTGATCTTAAAGAGCGCGATGGATTATAGGGCGATAGAAGATCCGTTAAATAGACTGGAGCTAAGCCGTTTAGGGCTTTATAAGTCAGTAGCAATACCTTGTAATTAATACAGAACTTTATAGGTAACCAATGCAGTGATGATAAAATCAGTGTTATATGATCATATTTTCTTGATCTAGTAAGAACTCTAGCGGCGGCATTTTGGACTAACTGTAGCTTGTTTATTGAGGATGCAGGACAACCGGCTAATAAAGCATTACAGTAATCTAATCTCGAGGTCATGAATGCATGAACTAACTTTTCTGCATCAGAAACTGATAGCATATTACGTAGCTTAGCAATGTTTCTAAGTTGGAAAAAGGCTGTTCTTGTAACATATGAAATATGATTTTCGAAAGACAGGTTGCAATCGAGTATAACACCCAGGTCTTTTACTGTAGAGGATAAAGTAACAGGACATCCTACGATGTTAAAGTTGTATTGTGAGAAGTTTTGTGGGAGGTTTTTTGAACCGATAAGTAGTACCTCTGTTTTGTCTGGATTTAATAAAAGAAAATTACGCGTCATCCAATCTTTTATATCTTTAACACACTCTGTCAATTTGGATAATTTAGCGTTTTCATCTGGTCGTGATGAAATATATATTTGAGTGTCATCAGCATAACAATGGAAACTAATTCCATGTTTCCTTATAATATTACCAAGTGGCATCATATATATTGAGAATAATAGAGGGCCTAACACAGATCCCTGTGGCACTCCATAGTTATGATCGATTTTTCTCCATTTAAATAGACAAAATGGTAGCGGTCAGATAAGTATGATCTAAACCAGCTTAATGCTTGTCCTTGAACACCAGTATAATTTTGTAGTCGATCTAAGAGTATTGTGTGATCTATAGTATCGAACGCAGCACTAAGATCAAGTAAAACTAGTATTGAGATACAGCCTTGGTCAGAAGCTAAAAGTAAATCATTTGTGATTTTAACGAGCGCAGTTTCAGTGCTATGGTGCGGCCTGAATCCTGACTGAAACTTTTCATAGATATCATTTTCTTGCAAGAAAGAGCCCAGTTGAGCGGACACCACTTTTTCTAATATTTTAGACATAAATGGAAGATTTGAAATGGGTCTATAATTTGCGAGGTTATTATGATCTAATTGTGGTTTCTTAATGAGAGGTTTTATAACTGCCAGTTTAAATATTCTTGGAACATGACCTAAAGATAAAGACGAGTTAATAATATTAAGGAGAGGCTCTTCCACTACAGGTAACACTTCTTTCAGTAGTTTAGTTGGTATAGGATCTAATAAACATGTTGTTGTTTTAGATGAAGTGATAAGTTTATTTAACTCTTTTTGTTCTATAGTTGTAAAGCACTGTAATTGTTCTTGCGGGGTGATAATTGAGGCTGAATCATAAGAGACCATTAAAGATTGTACATTTACAATTGTGGTTCTGATGCTTTCTATTTTCTCAGTGAAGAACTTCATAAAATCATTACTACTAAACTGTAACGGGATATTTTGTTCGGGTGACGTCTGTTTATTTGTTAGTCTAGCCACGGTGTTAAATAAAAACCTTGGATTATTTTGGTTATTTCCTATTAGTTTGCGGAGGTGCTCAGCCCTGGCTGCTTTTAGGGCCTTTTTATAACGTGACATACTGTCTTTCCACGCGATTCTAAAGACCTCTAAATTAGTTTGTTTCCATTTACGCTCTAAAATACGGGTTTCTCTCTTTAGAACATGCGTAGTATTGTTGTACCACGGTGCTTTACTTTTCTCTCTGACCTTTTTTAATCTAATAGGTGCAACAACATCCAATGTTCTAGAGAGAATAGTGCTCATAGTGCTAGTTAGTTCTTCTAGTTCATCTGTTTGTTTGGGTTCACTGAGCAGCTGAGACAGATCAGATAAGCAATTTGAGAAATTATCTATGGTGAATGGAAGGATTGTTCTGTAAATGTTTGTTTGTAAGTGAGTGTGGAGAAGACGCGTTCAGCCGTGATCCACGGGAGTAACCTATAAGAGTATCCGGCGTTGGATCACTAATAGGCTTGAGACGCGTCTGCTCAACAGTCCGCATTGTAACTATGAGGTTTGAGCAGTAGTGCTTCTCAGTGAGGAAAAGTAGAAAATGTTCGTTGTAAGTGAGATTAAAGAGAAAAATCAAGAATTATAAATCAAATCGGTAGAGCTCCAAAGACAACAACGCGTTCAGACACCGGAAACAATCAGATGATCAGTCAGATTTAATCAGCCAATCAGATTTCGATTAGACTGCAGCGGGGCCATCTAGCAGGCGTACAATAATGTCGCCATTTTCACGTCCTTTGATTGGATGCTCAGAGCGTGTAGCGTACTAGTAGACCCACTAGAAGTCAGAGCTAGCTAACCGTATCTGTAGCGAACTGCATAAACTAAAATATATTCCTGTAGATTTAATAGTTTTTCAACCCACAAATGAATGTTTCTCTCCCTCCTCGATCGCCAGCAGGTTCAACCCTACCGGAAACAAATCCCTCATCCAGCTCAAAGTCACGGAGTCACGGAGATGTACTCGATCTGTCCGGGGAAAAGCAGAACTGACTGACTGTAATGTATGCCGTGTCTGATTGTGAAGGCAAAAGTCTGGCTGATGTCATTGATCTCCTTCAGAGCTGTGTGTGAGAGCATGGGTCAGCTGTCAGAGGTGTGTGTGAGAGCATGGGTCAGCTGTCAGAGGTGTGTGTGAGAGCATGGGTCAGCTGTCAGAGCTGTGTGTGAGAGCATGGGTCAGCAGTCAGAGCTGTGTGTGAGAGCATGGGTCAGCTGTCAGAGCTGTGTGTGAGAGCATGGGTCAGCTGTCAGAGCTGTGTGTGAGAGCATGGGTCAGCAGTCAGAGCTGTGTGTGAGAGCATGGGTCAGCTGTCAGAGCTGTGTGTGAGAGCATGGGTCAGCTGTCAGAGCTGTGTGTGAGAGCATGGGTCAGCTGTCAGAGCTGTGTGTGAGAGCATGGGTCAGCTGTCAGAGCTGTGTGTGAGAGCATGGGTCAGCTGTCAGAGGTGTGTGTGAGAGCATGGGTCAGCTGTCAGAGCTGTGTGTGAGAGCATGGGTCAGCTGTCAGAGGTGTGTGTGAGAGCATGGGTCAGCTGTCAGAGCTGTGTGTGAGAGCATGGGTCAGCTGTCAGAGCTGTGTGTGAGAGCATGGGTCAGCTGTCAGAGGTGTGTGTGAGAGCATGGGTCAGCTGTCAGAGGTGTGTGTGAGAGCATGGGTCAGCAGTCAGAGCTGTGTGTGAGAGCATGGGTCAGCTGTCAGAGGTGTGTGTGAGAGCATGGGTCAGCTGTCAGAGGTGTGTGTGAGAGCATGGGTCAGCTGTCAGAGGTGTGTGTGAGAGCATGGGTCAGCTGTCAGAGGTGTGTGTGAGAGCATGGGTCAGCTGTCAGAGGTGTGTGTGAGAGCATGGGTCAGCTGTCAGAGGTGTGTGTGAGAGCATGGGTCAGCTGTCAGAGGTGTGTGTGAGAGCATGGGTCAGCTGTCAGAGGTGTGTGTGAGAGCATGGGTCAGCTGTCAGAGGTGTGTGTGAGAGCATGGGTCAGCTGTCAGAGGTGTGTGTGAGAGCATGGGTCAGCTGTCAGAGGTGTGTGTGAGAGCATGGGTCAGCTGTCAGAGGTGTGTGTGAGAGCATGGGTCAGCTGTCAGAGCTGTGTGTGAGAGCATGGGTCAGCTGTCAGAGGTGTGTGTGAGAGCATGGGTCAGCTGTCAGAGCTGTGTGTGAGAGCATGGGTCAGCTGTCAGAGGTGTGTGTGAGAGCATGGGTCAGCTGTCAGAGCTGTGTGTGAGAGCATGGGTCAGCTGTCAGAGGTGTGTGTGAGAGCATGGGTCAGCTGTCAGAGCTGTGTGTGAGAGCATGGGTCAGCTGTCAGAGGTGTGTGTGAGAGCATGGGTCAGCTGTCAGAGGTGTGTGTGAGAGCATGGGTCAGCTGTCAGAGGTGTGTGTGAGAGCATGGGTCAGCTGTCAGAGGTGTGTGTGAGAGCATGTGTGTGAGAGCATGGGTCAGCTGTCAGAGCTGTGTGTGAGAGCATGGGTCAGCTGTACACATGTGTAGCGGAGACTGTCCCTGTGTCCACGGCTTCGGTCCAGCACACACTCTCCGCTCTAACGCCAAGTAAAGCTTACGGCGGGACAGACTGGACTCTCAGCGTTGGCCTCGGTAGCAAACACTCACTGCTGGAACTGAAACACACAGATAACCTGTACAACAGAAGTCTTCTGGAGGAAAGAAATAAGGATGGATTTTGTGTAAAAATAATCAGTAGTTCTGATGAGTATAATGCTTCTTTTTGTCCGTTTTTTCCGTAATGAATATGATTTTCTTCTTAATTTTTCTTCTAAATTTATGATCGAAACTTTATTTTTTCAACGTCTGCAGACCGTCAGACGAGGGACATGAACTTACTCGCTCGTTTCCCTCTATACCTGTCCTTTCCCGAGCTCACCACATTAACCCTGTGACTGCCGGTGCACAACCAAACAGCAATTATACAGCGCATATTAAGAGCTGGACTCACTCAGGTAGGACACCACTGAAGGCCCAGGTGTGAAGTGCACCGCCCGCCACTGTTCAAAGCTGATAAACCACTAATATTACTAGTGACTATATTTAGTTATTTTTTTCAGCCATTTTGCCTAAAATCATCCTAAAATGTCTTTAATAGCTCATTGTTGCAGTTGGTCTGGCATTAGGGTGACAGACATCAAACACACCAAATGTGGGACGATTATAGGTTTGTGTGGGACAATGTGGGACGTTACCAACACTAAACATAACCTGAAACTGTTATATAACGTCTAACTTTATAAAAACATTTGTATTCTGCCTTTCAGCTGATAGAAGTTATTTGTTCTTTAGTCCCTTCCAGAAACACCATCACATCACAGTGTACCAGAACATCTTACATGTCATTTAATTCAGCATCACTGAGCCCAAAGGCTCATCATGAACACAAATATTTCTGAACAGTTCTGACCAAGTCCAACTAAAATACAACAAAATAAACAATGAACAAATAAAATATAAAACAACATGAAATTAGATAATTGACAGTCTTATATATTAAGGATATATTAAACCAAAAACGTTCATATTTTTAGAAAGGATGTGAATTAAAACAACCACAGCAGGCAAACAAGCTGATACATTTTAATTTTAATTTACCGAATTATCCGTGTGTTTTCTGACAGGGATCACATGGAACGATCACCGCTCCACATTTCGATAAAGCCAAGTCTAACTCGCTCATCGTAGCGGAGCAAAGCCGTTTCAACTTTTGATCAATTTAATGTGCCCTTGATGACTAAAAGTATTAATTTCTATATTTCTTATATTTCTATTTTGACGAAAGGTCGTTGAAATGGTCTATTAAATAAATCTTACTGACCCCACACTTAGCATTAGCGTTAGCACAGGTAAAGTGAGTCGACACTTCGACAGCTGATTAATGCTGTCACTGATTCTCAACAACACGAACTAAATCCACGAAGACGACAGAAGTCTCGAGCGCTCTGGTGATGTGAACAACACTAAAGGGGAAATAGCTCTAATTTAGTCACAATTTAATTGTGAATTTAGGATGTAGTTATGAAACTAGCTATGACTTTCAGAGGAACCTGACAGAAATCTCCAGTGAGGTCTCCAGTGTTGGACTATTTAAAGGGGTCATATAATGGTACATGCACTTTTACAAGTTGATTGTACTGAAGAGTGTGTTGGCAGTGCCTGTACACAACCATCATATAATGATACAAATCCATCCAGTGGTTTTTTTTTTAAATCTCCTTATGATTTCCCCGTCTCAAATCAAGCCGTCCGACGCCCCTCCCACGATTGTTGATTGACAGCAGCGTTTCCCCCCCGTCTCAAATCAAGCCGTCCGACCGTGTGACGTCACAAGATCCGACGCCCCTCCCACGATTGTTGATTGACAGCAGCGTTTCAACACAGACCTGCCCTCGCTCGCTCGTGAGCTGTCAATCATAGTCCGCGCGGACCGGCGTGGTCATAGTTGATACGCTGGAGCACTGTCTATGAGCAGAATGGCAGCGAGTGTGGTGTTCTCGGGTGTAATAACGAACACAGTCATGTTGATGTTCCTAAATCCGAACCGCTGAAGACGCAGTGGCTGAGTTTGTTTTCGAAGGAAATATTCCCCACGATCAACGTCAATGCTTTCATGTTTGCACGAATCATTTCACACACCAGACGCTTTACAAACGAGGGTCAGTAACGTTATAAACAGGGTCCGAAATTAACACCCGCCAAGCGTCAAACGCGGGTAAATTTTCCGTTTGGCGAGTAAATCTCAAAAGGCTCAAAGGCACACTGGCGGGGGAATGTTCATACCAAAATATGAAATATTCAGTGCGCCCTTTTCAGCGCACACGCTCTTCTGCCTCTTAACGCTCTCATCTGTTGACGGCGCTGAGGAAAAAGGATATGTGAAGCTCCCGCCACTGGAAGAAGCAGAGAGCAAAGGCCGCGCACCCATCTAAGCCGTGCAGAACGTCTTCAGCACTCGCGGATCGAGCACACTCCGCCGCTAGCCAGGCTGCTTCTGCTTTACACACCATGGCCGTTCTTTTCTCATAGCGTTTGCAACGCAATACTCGTTCCCTTATCTCTCAGGGAACCGAGGTTACGCAAGTTACCGAGTACGTTCTGCCTTCCCTTCCACATCAGTCCGGTAACAAAACTGACAAAAAATGTTTTTATTTCACCCCAATGATAGTAATATTTCATATATTTCTCTAATTTTGATCAATATATAGTTTTTTTTTTAATTATACATTTCAAATTTTGCTCTGGTTTTTTTAATTATTTAATTATACATTTTTAATTATACAAATTTAATTTAATTATACATTTTTTTATGTTTGTATTCAACATAATACCTTATTATTTCAATTAAATGTACAGAAATGAATGAATATGTGAAAAAAAAAAGGCTGTTTATTATTTTGGCCGGTAAAAAATATGCTTGGCTGGTGGATGTTTCCATCTCCCAGTCCCCGGGGCAGGTGAGCCCACAGGTTCATTTCAGACCCTGGTTATAAAGCTGGTTTTGCTAAGAAGCTGCTCCTGAAAAAAGGATCGGTAGCAACTATTGGTGTTCCTGCTGCACCTCCAGAAGAAGAAGTGAGTGTAACGTTTTATTAACCTTTATATTCATATTTATTTTAATCTTTGCAAATCACTTGCTGCACGCTTCAGGATGAATGCGGCTGTTTACACTCAGGGTACATTATGGCATGTTTTCAATGTACGACGTTCTCAATATAATTCATAATCCCACGTGAACACCAATGAACAACGCGTTATGGTTAAACGGTGTCCGCACAGAACAGAGGGGCGGGGTCAGCAAAGCTCATTAGCATTTAAAGACACATGCACTTAAACGGCGTGCTGAAGACAGAGCTGTTCTTGACCAGGTAAAATGAGTGTTTTCTTACAATACTAATGAGAAATTTTTAATTAAAGTGTATTACAAACTTTTAATTTAGACCCTAAATAATCATATTAGCTTGTACAAAAATGGCATTATATGACCCCTTTAAAAAATGTTATTATTATAATACATTATTAAAATCAAAGGTTGTATTTGTTAACTTTAGTTAATGCACTGTGAACTAACATGAACAAACAATGAACAGCTGGATTTGTATTAACTAACATTAACAAAGATGAACTAATAAAGTAATAAATGTTCTGCTCATGGTTAGTTCATGTTAGTTAATACATTAACTAATGTTAACTAATGATTATTGTAAAGTCTGGTTACACTTTATTTTAAGGTGTCAGTGTTACAGTGTAATTATATATTTAAATACTGAGTAATATTAAGCAACTACATGCACTTACTATAGGGTTAGGGTAGGGTTAGGGTTTGGTTGAGGGTTAGTTAACGTTACATGTAATTATGCATAATTTACTGTTATTACTATGGTAAGTAGGTTACATGTAACATAAGTAAAGACACTAAAATAAAGTGTTACCGATTGTTTTTAGTTATCGTATAAGTGTAAGGCCAGACTTAAATTGTCAATTAATAACAGATATCTGAATTTGAACATGAACATGGTGAATATCAAGCATGTCCTGAGTTGGTAAACAAGCCCGCTCACACACACACCTGCACACACACACAGGCGTTAAAGCTGCGTTAAAGCGCTCACACACACCTTCCCGGTGGCGTCGAACAGCTCTGCGGGCTCGGGCTCGTGTTCTCCGGCGTGTGGGGACAGCAGGAGCCCCGGGTCCCAGTCCGGGAACGGGTTCGGGAAACTGCGCTCCTCCATCGCGGACTCCGAGCCCGACACGAGCTTCAGGCGCTTAGACATGTTCTCGCCCATCGCGACGGCGGCCCGCCAGGGACACGCGCGTACGGCCGAAACGCGTTTGGGTTTCTGGTGCTGGTGCTGATGCTGCAACTGCTGATGATGAAGCTCAGAAGTCTCGAGTCCTTTAGCATGAAAAATGTGTAGTATGTTATAAACACCAGATCCAACAGGTATGAACTGTTTTTAATTGCATAGGAAATCATGATATATAGGCTATTTGAATAGGCAATATAATATTTAAAACTGATACATATCGAAAATATAGTTCAATATAGTTAAAAATGTATATTATATAAAGGGGCATCCGAACCATGTGAATCATATTTGTTTAGATTTATTACTTAATTATTAGTGATGTGACTTTTATTATCAGTTATAAACCATGTTTCATGCAGTTTATGTTCATGTCTATGTGTGTGTTTTCTCTCTTATTATTGATCACAGTTGCTGAAGAGACAGTTTGAAGGTATCATGTGGCCTCTATGAAAATGTAAATGTTCTTATTAATTTACTAAGTAAAATAAGCCTTTATTAAACGAGCAGTGATACTGTAAGTACATTGCACTTTTCCTTATTCATTTAATAACTCATAATATATAGAAAAAAAGAACAGAAAGCATTGTTACAAGGAAAATGGATGGAAACAAACAGCTATCTTATGACACAGCAAACGATAAAAACATTTTTTTTATTTTTTTTACAATCTGTAGACTAGGCTACTTTTTGGGTAAACTGTTCATTAAATGCATTAATATGCGCATGCTCAGTCCATTGTACACATATTGATACAGTTAACATTATACGATTTCATGACATAGGCTACAGTTATTAGTAGTAGTAGTAGTAGTAAATTTTATTGTCATTGTGCAGTAGTACCATACAACGAAATTTGCTTGTGCATCCTCTAAAAAACAATGCTCACATTCATATACACATTCACACAATAAATATAGTTAAAATAACAGGGCATCCAACCTTACACTTAAGTTCCATTGCATAAAGTCCATTTCTATAAAGTGCAACTGTGAGGTAGGAGTGCATAATTGTTCAGTTCTGCGATGGCCCTTGCGATAAAACTGTTCTGCAGCCTAGAAGTCCGTGCTCTAAGAGCACGGTACCGTCTGCCAGATGGAAGCAGGGAGAAAAGATGGTTTGAGGGGTGTGTCTCGTCCTGTAGAATGTTACGTGCTCGGCGGAGGCAGCGGATCTTAAAAATATCATCCAGTCGGTGCAGGGGAAGTCCAATGATTTTTTCAGCAGATCTTATAACTCGATCAAGAGATTTCCTATCCTTCCCAGTGCTATTGGCATACCATGCAGTCATCCCGTATGTTATGACACTCTCGATGGCACATTGATAAAAGATCTTAAGAAGCTCGGCAGACAAATGGCTCCTTTTAAGTGTTCTTAAGAAGTAAAGTCGCTGTTGCGCCTTTTTAACCATAGCGGTAGTATTTATCTCCCATTTGAGGTCCTCTGAGATCATGATCCCCAAGAATTTAAAACATGATACCTTTTCCACTTCCTCGCCATTAATTATGAGGGGTTGAGGGTCCTCCTTACACCTTCTGAAGTCCACTATTATCTCCTTTGTTTTCTTAACATTCATGGTCAAATTGTTGTTTTTGCACCATCCTGTCAGTCTGTCAACTTCATCTCTGTATGCATTCTCGTCGTTGTTTGAGATTTCTCCCACCACAGTTGTATCATCCGCAAATTTTATCATTGTATTCGAGGGGTGGGTGGAGATGCAGTCATACGTGTAGATGGAATATAGCAACGGGCTCAACACGCAGCCTTGCGGTGCTCCAGTGCTGACGGACAGGCTTGAAGATTGGTATGGGCCCAGTCTCACTGTCTGTGGGCGATCTGTCAGGAAATCCTTAATCCACATACACAGGCTGCTGCTAAGACCCAAGTCAAGAAGTTTGGTGACCAGCTGGTTAGGAATAATAGTATTAAACGCTGAACTATAATCGATGAAAAGCAGTCTCACGTATGTCTTCCCCTTGTCAAGGTGTGTCAGCGCTTTATGGAGGGCTGTAACGATTGCATCTTCTGTGGACCTATTTTCCCTATAGGCATACTGATGCTGGTCCAGGTTGGTGGGAAGGACAGATTTAACATGCTTCATCACCAGCCTCTCAAAGCACTTTGCAGCAATTGGGGTGAGCGCTACAGGTCTATAATCATTCAAGGTGCTGATGTGGCATTGCTTAGGCACTGGAATGATAGTTGCTGTTTTAAAGCAGGTCGGTACAGTTGATGTGGCCAGAGACATATTAAATATGTCTGCAAAGACATCTGCGAGCTGGTAGGCGCATTCTCTGAGCACTCTTCCTGGGATCGCGTCCGGTCCCTCTGCCTTTCTAGTGTTTACAGACCTAAAGCTGCGTCTCACTTCCTCTGCTGTTACTGTAAATGTAGAGTCTGTATCAGCAGGGGGGGGAGCAGCTCCATTATCTGGCCCTGATGTTTCAAAACGGGTATAGAAGTAATTGAGCTCCTCTACCAAGGAGGCATTGATGTTTGTAGGTGGTTCACGGCTGGCCCTGTAATTGGTTATTTGTTGTATTCCTTGCCACACACGTGTTGGATCTTTATTGGTGAAGTGACCCTCTATCTTTTCCTTGTATGCTGCTTTTGCCTGCTTGATGCCCTTTTTCAAGTTGTACCTTGATGTATTATATAGTGCTCTGTCCCCAGATTTAAATGCTGTATTGCGCTCCCTCAGAAGGACATGGACCTCCACTGTCATCCAAGGTTTTCTGTTAGGAGGGATCTTGATGCGTGTGTTGATAGTAATGTTTTCAACACAAGTCCTGATGTAACAGAGAACAGTAAAAGCATATTCATTCACATCCCGATTAAAAAACAAAGTCCAATTTGTTCGCTCGAAGCAGTCTTGTAGCTGTAGAGATGCGTTTTCAGGCCACCTCTTAACAGTTCTCACAGTAATCTTCTGCTTTTTAATGACAGGGCGATATGCTGGAATCAGGGATAGTGACAAGTGATCGGACTGGCCCAGGTGTGCAAGGGGGAAGGCTCTGTATCCCTTTTTAATATTAGAGTATACACAGTCCAGTATGTTATTCCCTCGTGTTGCACATTTAACATGCTGATCAAAACTGGGTAACACTGTTTTAAGATTAACATGGTTAAAATCACCAGCCACAATAAAAATGCCTTCTGGATAGTTGTTTTGCTGTTTATCTATAGCTGTTAGTGCATGACCCAATGCCAAGTTACGATCTGCGTCTGGTGGAATGTAGACCGCTGTTACCACGGCAACAGTAAATTCACGTGGCAAATAAAAAGGTCTACACTTAACAACTAGCAGCTCTAGATCAGGTGAGCAGTGCTTATAAATAACAGTAGAATTTGTACACCAGTCCTTATTCACATATATGCACAGTCCACCTATTATGAGATGTAAAGCATATCAAACCTTGTAACATCACCGGCACGCGCACGCACATGATGCGTCAACAGCAGTAAATGCTCGTGCATTCATTAGTCTGTGTTCATTCATGAGATCCGGACACGTTTCACTTACATTCTCACATCCTCGTCCAGTGCAGCATCATGCAGTCCTGCTTCAGTCCTGAAGAAGATCTTCCTCTCTCTCAGCATGTGATCAGTGTGATCTGATCAGTTAAAGCCGGTCTCCCATCGATATTCCCAGATGACATTACCAGTCCTTTCCTTTCTCATTTCCGGGCTTTGACTTTCTCTTCTCTCACACACACACACACACACACACACACACACACAGAGTGGATGGGAGATCCGGCGGGTGACACCAGAGCAGATGATGATGATGATGATGATGGTGATGTCCTGCCTCTATCTTGAGCACATTTGATCCATAAGAGGAACAGATGGCGATTCCGCTCCACCATCCAGGATTATACAGCAAACAAATCCATAAAGCCCTTCTGCCTCGTGCACTCTCTCTCTCTCTCTCTCTCTCTCTCTCTCTCTCTCTCTCTCTCTCTCTCTCTCTCCCTCTTGCGCGCGCGCACACTCACACACGCACACACATTTAGTCGTTAACATCGGGTGAGAAGTGAAGTAGATTTGCGATTAAACATTGATAAAATGTTAATAGGCTACTATTAGTCTTTTTACTCATTTTGTCATGTATAATTCTCTCTAGAAGCTTAAATAAATCCATATACGAGGTCGGCGCTGCACTGTAAAAAAAAAAAAAATATATATATATATATATATATATATATATATATATTGTTTTAACTTAAAAAAGTAAGTTAGGTTGCCTTAAAATATTGAGTTATTTTAATGCAATGAAGGAGATTGATTTAATGAACAGAAACCCTAACCCTAACTACATTAATTATCTAAGTTGATTTGACAAAAAAAAAAAAAAAAAACTGTGATAACAAATCATGAAAATATTATTTTACAGTGTGGTCAATATCATTAAATGCCTTGGGCTGGATAATATTGTAATATACACTACACTTGAAGCGAAAGTGAATATTTCAAGCCTCTTCTGCTGTCAAACTCCATCCATCACCAGGACACTCTCAAACTGTAACTGAAAAAAATGATTCGCTGAATTTAATAAAAAAATTATGGTAAGTGGTTGCACACAACTGATTTTAGCTACATTTAAACAAATGCATTAAGTTGAACTTAATCAATTTTAGTTCAACTTAATGCATTTGTTTAAATATAGCTAAAATCAATTGTGTGCAACCACTTACCATAATTTTTTTATTAAATTCAGCGAATCATTTTTTTCAGTTTGCGTTGAGATCTCATACACTGCTTCTGTTTGGGCCAAATCAACAGTGAATATAGGCTCCTAAATATAGACTCCATCTGTGCTTCACAGCAAGACGTCCTCAGCTTCTGCTGTTTATTTCCTTATTTCTGCAAGATTAGTAATGCTGCATGTGTGAAAAGCTTTAAGTACAAATCTAAAAGTGTATTAGACAGAATCTGCAGCAAACGACCTTCCCTCAAAGGCCAACTGTCCGTCTTCACAAAACATGAATTCTTGACATTTCCATGTGATGTGTTGGGGAACGCGGGACAGTGAACGCCTGCTTTCTGGATGACTGGACCTGCAGTCTGTGACATGAAACCATGTTTAATTAATCATGACGGGAAGAACATGACAGATGCATGAGGAGAGATCATGGACGACACACACACATGCATCATGTCATCTTCAGCACACGGACCACATGCGTGTGTGTGTGTGTGTGTGTGTGTGTGTGTGTTTGCACTGCATCATGAGTGTGTAACAGAGATGCTAATGCCAGTGTTACACATGACTGGATCTCACAGTGTGTCGCAGGTTTGGGTTATAACTACACCTCAAAGAAGCTCCTCATCGCAGTGAATATGATGAGATATGAAAGATCTTTGATGCTGCTGCTGTCAGGTCAGATCTATGAGAAGAACCCATTCAGATTTAAAGGGATCATGACATGAGAAATCAGATTTGCCTTGATCTTTCGACATATAAGAGGCCTTTGTGCCATTAAAACATCCTGCAAGTTTCAGAGCTTAAATCCTCCTCATTATAAACAAGACATTTGTTCATTCAAGCTCCAAAAGCGGCTCGTTTTGATATTGAGAGATCTGTGATATCTGTGCTATTTATATTTATTTAATAAGAACATATATGATATATCTTACTTTTCAAGCAATATGGAAGCAAAATTACTAAATATAATAAGTAAATGTTATCTTTGCAAGGACAGACTGTTATTGGTTTAAACAGTCTTTCTTTTTATTATATAATTAGAAGCAAACTTTAAAAAAAAAATCAATATTACCTGATTTCAATTGAATTTTAACCAAAACCAAAACCAAACCAAAAAATGTACAGTTTTACAGAGCTGCAAATCATGTGTATGTAGTAGTGGGAATTTGAGATATTTTACAGTAAAACCAGAGACCAAAATAATGAAATGTTTTACAGCTCAAATCCACAGTAGTGTTTAGTTCAGGAAACTGCCAGAAATCACTCGTCCTCCATCGCTCGCTGCTAGCGCCGACGTCTCCGCTGATGTCCTCCATCGCTCGCTGCTAGCGCCGACGTCTCCGCTGATGTCCTCCATCGCTCGCTGCTAGCGCCGACGTCTCCGCTGATGTCCTCCATCGCTCGCCGCTAGCGCCGACGTCTCCGCTGATGTCCTCCATCGCTCGCCGCTAGCGCCGACGTCTCCGCTGCTGTCCTCCATCGCTCGCCGCTAGCGCTGACGTCTCCGCTGCTGTCCTCCATCGCTCTGCTAGCGCCGACGTCTCCGCTGCTGTCCTCCATCGCTCTGCTAGCGCCGACGTCTCCGCTGATGTCCTCCATCGCTCTGCTAGCGCCGACGTCTCCGCTGATGTCCTCCATCGCTCTGCTAGCGCCGACGTCTCCGCTGCTGTCCTCCATCGCTCGCCGCTAGCGCTGACGTCTCCGCTGCTGTCCTCCATCGCTCTGCTAGCGCCGACGTCTCCGCTGCTGTCCTCCATCGCTCGCTGCTAGCGCCGACGTCTCCGCTGATGTCCTCCATCGCTCTGCTAGCGCCGACGTCTCCGCTGATGTCCTCCATCGCTCTGCTAGCGCCGACGTCTCCGCTGCTGTCCTCCATCGCTCTGCTAGCGCCGACGTCTCCGCTGCTGTCCTCCATCGCTCTGCTAGCGCCGACGTCTCCGCTGCTGTCCTCCATCGCTCTGCTAGCGCCGACGTCTCCGCTGCTGTCCTCCATCGCTCTGCTAGCGCCGACGTCTCCGCTGATGTCCTCCATCGCTCTGCTAGCGCCGACGTCTCCGCTGATGTCCTCCATCGCTCTGCTAGCGCCGACGTCTCCGCTGCTGTCCTCCATCGCTCTGCTAGCGCCGACGTCTCCGCTGATGTCCTCCATCGCTCTGCTAGCGCCGACGTCTCCGCTGATGTCCTCCATCGCTCTGCTAGCGCCGACGTCTCCGCTGCTGTCCTCCATCGCTCTGCTAGCGCCGACGTCTCCGCTGCTGTCCTCCATCGCTCTGCTAGTGCCGACGTCTCCGCTGCTGTCCTCCATCGCTCTGCTAGCGCTGACGTCTCCGCTGCTGTCCTCCATCGCTCTGCTAGTGCCGACGTCTCCGCTGCTGTCCTCCATCACTCTGCTAGCGCCGACGTCTCCGCTGCTGTCCTCCATCGCTCTGCTAGTGCCGACGTCTCCGCTGCTGTCCTCCATCGCTCTGCTAACGCTGACGTCTCCGCTGCTGTCCTCCATCGCTCTGCTAGCGCTGACGTCTCCGCTGCTGTCCTCCATCGCTCTGCTAGTGCCGACGTCTCCGCTGCTGTCCTCCATCGCTCTGCTAGCGCCGACGTCTCCGCTGCTGTCCTCCATCGCTCTGCTAGCGCTGACGCCTCCGCTGCTGTCCTCCATCGCTCTGCTAGCGCTGACGTCTCCGCTGCTGTCCTCCATCGCTCTGCTAGTGCCGACGTCTCCGCTGCTGTCCTCCATCGCTCTGCTAGCGCCGACGTCTCCGCTGCTGTCCTCCATCGCTCTGCTAGTGCCGACGTCTCCGCTGCTGTCCTCCATCGCTCTGCTAGCGCCGACGTCTCCGCTGCTGTCCTCCATCGCTCTGCTAGTGCCGACGTCTCCGCTGCTGTCCTCCATCGCTCTGCTAGTGCTGACGTCTCCGCTGCTGTCCTCCATCGCTCTGCTAGCGCTGACGTCTCCGCTGCTGTCCTCCATCGCTCTGCTAGCGCTGACGTCTCCGCTGGTGTCCTCCATCGCTCGCCGCTAGCGCTGACGTCTCCGCTGGTGTCCTCCATCGCTCTGCTAGCGCTGACGTCTCCGCTGCTGTCCTCCATCGCTCTGCTAGTGCCGACGTCTCCGCTGGTGTCCTCCATCGCTCTGCTAGCGCTGACGTCTCCGCTGGTGTCCTCCATCGCTCTGCTAGTGCCGACGTCTCCGCTGGTGTCCTCCATCGCTCTGCTGTCCTCCATCGCTCTGCTAGCGCCGCCTTCTCCGCTGATGTCCTCCATCGCTCTGCTAGCGCTGACGTCTCCGCTGCTGTCCTCCATCGCTCTGCTAGCGCTGACGTCTCCGCTGCTGTCCTCCATCGCTCTGCTAGCGCTGACGTCTCCGCTGCTGTCCTCCATCGCTCGCTGCTAGCGCCGACGTCTCCGCTGATGTCCTCCATCGCTCTGCTAGCGCTGACGTCTCCGCTGCTGTCCTCCATCGCTCGCCGCTAGCGCCGACGTCTCCGCTGCTGTCCTCCATCGCTCTGCTAGCGCTGACGTCTCCGCTGCTGTCCTCCATCGCTCGCCGCTAGCGCCGACGTCTCCGCTGGTGTCCTCCATCGCTCTGCTAGCGCTGACGTCTCCGCTGCTGTCCTCCATCGCTCTGCTAGCGCTGACGTCTCCGCTGCTGTCCTCCATCGCTCGCCGCTAGCGCTGACGTCTCCGCTGGTGTCCTCCATCGCTCTGCTAGCACTGACGTCTCCGCTGCTGTCCTCCATCGCTCGCCGCTAGCGCTGACCCCTCCGCTGCTGACGCATCCGCTGCTGTCCTCCATCGCTCGCCGCTAGCGCTGACTTCTCCGCTGGTGTCCTCCATCGCTCGCCGCTAGCGCTGACTTCTCCGCTGCTGTCCTCCATCGCTCGCCGCTAGCGCTGACTTCTCCGCTGCTGTCCTCCATCGCTCGCCGCTAGCGCTGACGTCTCCGCTGGTGTCCTCCATCGCTCGCCGCTAGCGCTGACTTCTCCGCTGGTGTCCTCCATCGCTCGCCGCTAGCGCTGACGTCTCCGCTGGTGTCCTCCATCGCTCGCCGCTAGCGCTGACTTCTCCGCTGGTGTCCTCCATCGCTCGCCGCTAGCGCTGATGTCTCCGCTGGTGTCCTCCATCGCTCGCCGCTAGCGCTGACTTCTCCGCTGCTGTCCTCCATCGCTCGCCGCTAGCGCTGACTTCTCCGCTGCTGTCCTCCATCGCTCGCCGCTAGCGCTGACTTCTCCGCTGGTGTCCTCCATCGCTCGCCGCTAGCGCTGACTTCTCCGCTGCTGTCCTCCATCGCTCGCCGCTAGCGCTGACTTCTCCGCTGCTGTCCTCCATCGCTCGCCGCTAGCGCTGACTTCTCCGCTGCTGTCCTCCATCGCTCGCCGCTAGCACTGACTTCTCCGCTGCTGTCCTCCATCGCTCGCCGCTAGCGCTGACGTCTCCGCTGGTGTCCTCCATCGCGCCGCTAGCGCTGACGTCTCCGCTGGTGTCCTCAAAAATGTAAAATGCTGAAAACCCTTTACCTAATTTGGTGTTTCAAATGACCGGCCTTTTAAATTGCTTGTAAATCTGCTGTTTTTGCCACATTATCACATAATATTGGATTCAATCAAACTTGTTTTCTTTCAGTTAGCGATCATGAAAGTGAGTGTTTACACCCACTCGAAGCCACTGAGTGTCGTCGAGAGGTTAAAAGGAATTGGACAGAGCCGTAACGGCCCTGGAACTGGATTGGATTAAACCCGCCAATAGCGCTAGGTGGATAAGCCAGTTTGTGATTGGTCCCCACAGATTTGTAACAGAAGCAGGATAGATATATGTACAGGTTTCCAGGGCGAAATCAAGTCGCCGTCAGATCGGGCTGGGTTTACCCAGGCTACTGTTTTGCCACATTATCACATAATATTGGATTCAATCTTTTTCTTATTTGTTTTCTTTCAGTTAGTGCAGGTTTTGTACTTATTTTTGGATCTGATTGATCCTCGGCCTCACTTGATCTGAGCTGAAAACAGTTCACTCAGTTCACTCAAGCTTATTCAGCTCAAAACTGAGTTCAGATCAATGAGGCAGACGATCAATCAGAGCCAGAACGAAACACAAAACCTGACCAGAACTGGTCAAACTCCAGTTGACTATAATAAGTTCTATATGACTATAATGAGTTCTGACCAGCACAGCACAGCAACAGCTCATCCAATGGAGTGAGTGTGGGGGCGGGGCTATCCGTTTCACTGACCAATGGCAGGCAGGGGGAGTTTTCAGGAAAACTGTTTGAAAATAAATATTTAAAAAAATCATTTTTTTCCTTTTCAGTTACCACTCATTTATTTTATTTACCTTTCCTTTATCTTTAAATGTTAAAAAAACCTGAGAAATTAAAACCTAGAGATCTCAGCCACACAGGCCCATGATGATGTTATGTGGTTTTTAATAACACTGCTATTTGTGGCTTTCATTTATTTCTTCTATTGACTCTTTCCTCAGGCTGGAGTGTTTTTCCCAGTTATCTGCATCCAGATATCCCACTGATAACATGATCTATGATTATCTCCCATTACTGATGCTGTCCTGACATTAGATGTTACTGATGTAAATGTGCTGATGATTATCAGAGAATAAAGATGATAGATGTTCCTTCAACAGTTCTAGTCATACACACACACACACACACACACACACATACACACACACACATACACACACACACACACACACACACACACACACTCAGACTCACACACACACACACACACACACACACACACACACACACACACACACACACACACACACACACACACACTCTATCACACATACACACACACACACACACACACATATATTTGGGTGAACTGTGCCTTTAAGTGTGGCAGGAACTGCAGGTCAGTTTATTGATTGGTTGCTTTGCTCTAAAACACATGTGACATGATGTGATGCACAGGCTCCAGCTCAGCATCTGATTGGCCCGAGGCTCTTAAAGGGCAGCGTCACTAATTCCACAAGAGTGTGCAGTGCAGTTGAAACACTGGAGGGCTTCATTTAGCTTGATTAATGAGTCTTTTAGCCATTAGTGGTGATCGAGGCCTCGAGAACATCATCAGATCATTCTGGAATATGGATGATCGTACGAATGTTGCTTTGAAAGCATTTTATTCCCACACATTTTGCAATTAGCAACAGAAAGCTGCTTGGTTTGAAAGTGCCTTCAGTGTGAGCTGTGTGTACATCAATACACTATTGATATATATTGACTATATGAGCAGTTATAAAAGTACTGGGGTCTTAACGTTCTTCTGACACCACATCCATTAGTCTTTCTGTCAACCTGTCAGTCTCGTAAATAAACTGTGGCCTGCTTTCTGCTTCTCCTCATTTGCATACTGCAATGCTTGATTAAATGTCTTGTTAAAATTGGTATTCTGCTTTTGTCCATGTTCATCAGTCTTTAGTGTGTAATGTTGCTGTTCCAGTTCAGCTCCAGTTCTTCTCTATATCAGAGTCAGTGTTTCTGAACTCCTGAAACGCCTCCACTGTAGTCTTGAGTTTCTCCCGGGAACGAACACGTCACAATATTCCTCATTATAATAATTCATACGCAGAATAAAGGGGCGGGGCCTGGTTGAGTTAATTAGTAGTGTGTTAAACTGGTGGTTATGGTAAGGGGCGGGACTTTCCCAAACACACTCGAAGCGCTCGACCAATCACAACACACTGCTCCAGCCGACCAATCAGAGCACAGTGTGCTTTTCAGAAGGAGGGGCTTCATAGAGACAGGAAGTAAACAGAGCGTTACTGACAGACTGGGAAGAGAGGAGCCGCAACAATGGAGAATACGGGGGAAATAATCAACATTCAAGCAGGAAAACCTGTAGTTCATGTTGGGCATGGTCTCAAATATTAATATTAGGGGTTCAGGGTTTGTTTAAATCCCCCTTTATAGCAAACAGCACCATTAATCCCTCACCAGCCCTCAGTTTGCACAGTTTCCCTCAGAAAGTGCCCTTTACACACCGTGTGCGTGACAGAATGTCAACGCTGATCGCTGAGATTATCTGTGTAAACGGTGGCCTTCACGAGGAAAGAATCAGCAGAGGATGTAAAAACTCCTGCAGGAGAGGATCATGGGATAGAGCCAACAGGAGAGGATCATGGGATAGAGCCAACAGGAGCCAACAACAAGACTCTGAACAAAAGCCATTAATCAACAGCAGATTCAGCATACGATCACATCGCACGTTTGGGCTCCGGTCCAACAGCACAGCTACAGTTTAACATGTGATCCAGAAAGCATTTGTTTGCAGGATCTAATCCATAAAACTGGGGGTTTCAAACTTTTGATGCCATGGACTTGCAGATATGATAATTCCCTTGTAGATGCATGGGAAAATTCTTATATTAGATGTTTATTAAAAGATGGCCCAGCGGCAGGCTGACGGAGGGAGTTCTGCGCGCACTCGGCCCGGCCTAAGGCGGCCGTGGCAGAAGGTTCTCAGAAAGCGCCCAATCTCCTTATATAAAATTCTTATATTAGATTTAATTCTAATATATTATATAAAATTCTTCCTCTCCGTTTGTCCGTTCGTCTGAGGATTGAAGAAAGCCCTCCAAACCTGGGAGATGAACTTCAGGCCTCGATCCGACACAATGTCTTCAGGAATCCCATAGAAACGGAAAACGTGGTTGAAGAGTAGCTCAGCTGTGGCATTAGGTAGACCTTTCAAAGGAATCGGATTTGGAGAATCGACTAGGATGGACTAACAATGACTAGGGTACATGTATTACCTTCGGAGGGAGGTAGGTCGGTGGCGAAGTCTACTCCTAGGTGTGACCAGGGGCGTCGGGGAACGGGCAACGGAAGGAGCTTGCCGGATGGAAGATGGGGTGGGCTCTTGGAGATGGCGCAGTCTGGGCATCCCTAGACAAACCTTCTCACATCCCTAGCCATGTTGGGCCACCAGAAGCGATCTTGTAGCAGTGAGAGGGTGAGGTTGGCCCCTGGATGGCCAGTGCCCACGGAAGAGTGTGCCGAGTGCGTGAGATTATTGCGTTGTGACCGGGGAACGTAGGTAGGACAGAGTGGACACCCCGGCGGAAGCGGCTCGGAGACACTGGAGGGGGAAAGCTGCTGATGGATGGACCACTGGATGGGACTCAGGATGATCTTTTGAGGCAAGATGAACTCCGGGTCTTCGGTTTTCTCTTCAGAGTTATGGAGACGGGATAGAGCATCAGCCTTGAGATTCTTTGTGCCGGGATTCTTTGTCCCAGTAATTCTCGGTTACCAATATCGTAATTGATCTCCACCGGGAATAGTTTCTTAGAGAAGAAGGTGCGTGGATGGAGACGTGCTGGATTCCCCTGCTGCTGTGATAGCACCGCTCCTACCCCTGTAGTGGAGGAGACCTCATCGACGAACGGCTTGTTGGGGTCTGAGTGGATTAGGAGCGGTGCACTTGTGAATGAGTCTTTCAGGCTGTGGAAAGCCTGGTTGGCAGCTGGTGTCCAGGACAGAGACTCGACGGAGAGGTGATGGAACTGTAGTTATGGATGAACCGGCGATAGAAATGAGAAAATCTGAAGAAACGTTCTTTGATGGTGGTAGGTGTGGGCCAGCTCCGGACCGCATTCACCTTCTCCTCGTCCATCTGGATGCCGTGTTCACTGATGTTATAACCGAGAAACTGGACGGTTGGTTGATGGAAGGAGCATTTCTAGGGCTTGAGGAAGAGGTGATGTTCTCTGAGGCGTTGGAGGACCTCCGCAACATGATGGCGATGTTCGGTCACTCCTTTGTTACCATGGTCATCATCATTATGAGTTCATTTGGTTCAGCTGTGTTTGATTAATCATCCTCATTTGTGTTTGCTTTATAAGTTTGTCCCTCACATCCATTCAGTCCGATCACCGTTATGTGTAAGTGTGTGTTGCTCAGCCTGTTTACCTGTCTTCTGGATTATTATTATTATTATTAAAACATTGAATTGGAAATGATCTTCTTCGTCTGCCTTCCTGCAACCCACCGTGACACATAACTGGGTTTTGGAGATTCTCTTTAACTCAATTTGTGAAGAATAATTCAAATAGTGGGCTGTTAATTAGACTGAATTTGATTAAATTGGGTGTTTCAGAGATTATATAAACAAGGCCCATGACATCTCCCAAAATACAGGTGAATTATGCATGCAAATATGTACAAATCTTGAATGAAGTCAATCTCTGTGAAAGAGAAAATGAACAGTTTACATGCATAACAGCTTGAATCATATCACATAGCTTCAGAAGACTTTCAATATAGCATATATCATACTTTATTATTATTATTATGGAGATGGACAGTCTCTAGTGGGAAAGAGCAGCGTGAACATTCTGCAAAACATCTCCTTTTGTGCTCCACGCTCATATTGGATTGAAACGACATGAGGGTGAGAACTGGCTTTTTTTATTTTATAAATATATAACATTAATATAAAGCTATGGCTGTATTTTAATAATTGGTCAGTCTGTTTTAATTGATTGTAAAGGCAAGTGCTCAATCTGCATGCTTATGCTCAGAACTGGTAAAGGCCATTATTATATATGAACAATTGAGTCAAGAATCTTACCAGACACACACACACACACACACACACACACACACACACACACACACACACACACACACACACACACACACACTGTATCTTGAAGAATGGAAACAGATGCAGTAAATTGCTTTCTAAATTCATTTTCAATTTCTGATCTCACAACAGCACTTCAGAGAAACAGTGATGAGAAACGGCTCTTCAAACATCCAGTTATTGGCTTTTACTGACAGTGGCAAAACTCCCAGGCAGGAGGAATAATAACTACATCTTTCAGATATGCAAGTCATGCACATTTAAACCAGAAAAATATGTATTGAATCTGAAAGAGATTTATTGCCAAGAATATTTGCACACACAAGGAATTTGTTTTGTTGACAGTTTTAAGTGCATAAATATGTATTGATGTTTACATCATACCATTTCTTTGTTTTAAATGTAAATGCAGAACACTAAAATATTATTTCCAGGTTTAAATCCCAGATTTTCAGTGTGTTCTCAGACTTTGCATATATGATGCTGCAGAAACTCATAATGACGGCACACGACACCCATCCATCTTCTTTTAAATGTATGCAAAAATGTAGAAGTCATAATGCATTAAGTATTAACCGTCTGAGCCCGAAAGCCGATGTGAAAGGTAACAGTGTCCTCTGCTGGAGGGATCTGAGCTCCTGAAATCATGCAGATCTCTCTCTGAAACCCTGAAGAGTCTCACGCTTACATTCATCTCACAGAACATATCGAGTGCCTGAGAAATCATTCTGCAAGCTCAAAGAAAGCTCCGTAACTGACCTTTAAATCACAAAAGCACCCAAAATCAATTCCTTCGCAACTCATTTCTGTCCGTCAGCAGCTTTTGCCCAAAACTCCTGCGTTTGAGAGAGAAGTAAAGCCAGGAGAGATCCATCACTGTCAGAACGCTGGACACGAGCTCCAGCTATTCCTGGCTTACAGACGACAGAGAACACGGAAGATAAACTTCTATAAAGCGTCTATCACTACAACTCTGTGACATGCAGAGCTTATAAATATCTTGTGTTTGTTGCTTCTTTCCTTTGAAAAGCCTGTCTGAACACCTGCAGAAAAACTAATGCTGCAAAGCCAACAGAGAACTTTCTGCTGTCAATTTAAACATTCTTTAAATAACATTCACAGAACATTATTAATATCTGATATCCTGAAGTTAAGAGAAACATTCTTAGAACATCTTTATGATGCTGTTTTTACCTCAACATTGACAGCGTTAAGAGAAAACGTTCTGAGAACTATTAATCTAGTTATTTCTACTAGATGACCTTCTTGTAATGTTGCAAATAAACATACAAAGAATGTTGTATTGTGAGTAAAGGATTTTGATAAGAGAACGTTGTGCTAACATTATCGTAACCTTTTAAATAATGTTCTGTTCACCAGAAAACTGGACATTCACATTTGAGACGAGCTGAAATGAAATGAAATAATGATCCTATATTTCTTCACTCTGCAGGAGAATAGCACCGCTAAAAACACAAAGGCTTTTAAACATCTGAAATGCCAGAGAGAAAGAAATGATGAATAAAAGAGAGCAAGAGTGAAGGTACGGGCATATAATGAGAACATGATTCATCAGTCGATATCCTCATGTTTTATTGATCTCTTCGTTGTTGGACAGAAATCAGATGTTCTCTGGAGTCGCCCTGATCACAACACTCGTCTGAGATCGACCTTGAAATGTCGTCCATAATAAACACTGCAAGACACTTCCATTCATTTTACACGGCATATTTCAACTCTGCTGGAAATAAAATAACAGGAATTACATCTGCTGTCATCAGCAATACCCGAGGCTGAGGTAAAAACGCTAGACGTTTAAAATAATACAGAGAAACACTGTGAGAGTAAGTCACTCTGTGTGATATAATGTTGCAGTTAGGAGAAATAAAGTCACATTGTAAAACATAAGGTTACAAGTTATGAGAAATAGTCCCATTGTGAGATATAATGGCAAAATTATAACAGTTTGTATGATATAGTTACAATGCAAAAAAAAAATCACAAAGTCGCAATTGTGAGAAATAAAGTCACAGTTGTGAAATATAAATTTGTCATTATGAGAAATAAAGTCACAGTTATGAAATATAAATTTGTAATTATGAGAAATAAAATCACAGTTATGAAATATAAATTTGTAATTATGAGAAATAAAATCACAGTTATGAAATATACATTTGTAATTATGAGAAATAAAATCACAGTTGTGAAATATAAAGTCGCAATTATGAGAAATAAAATCACAGTTATGAAATATAAATTTGTAATTATGAGAAATAAAATCACAGTTATGAAATATAAAGTCGCAATTATGAGAAATAAAGTCACAGTTATGACATAAATTTGTAATTATGAGAAATAAAGTCACAGTTATGAAATATAAATTTGTAATTATGAGAAATAAAATCACAGTTGTGAAATATAAATTTGTAATTATGAGAAACAAAGTCAGTTATGAAATATAAATTTGTAATTATGAGAAATAAAATCACAGTTGTGAAATATAAAGTCGCAATTATGAGAAATAAAATCAGTTATGAAATATAAATTTGTAATTATGAGAAATAAAGTCACAATTGTGAAATATAAATTTGTAATTATGAGAAATAAAGTCACAGTTATGAATTATAAATTTGTAATTATGAGAAATAAAGTCACAGTTATGAAATATAAATTTGTAATTATGAGAAATAAAATCACAGTTATGAAATATAAATTTGTAATTATGAGAAATAAAATCACAGTTATGAAATATAAAGTTGCAATTATGAGAAATAAAGTCACAGTTATGAAATATAAATTTGTAATTATGAGAAATAAAGTCACAGTTATGAATTATAAATTTGTAATTATGAGAAATAAAGTCACAGTTATGAAATATAAATATGTAATTATGAGAAATAAAGTCACAGTTATGAAATATAAATTTGTAATTATGAGAAACAAAGTCAGTTATGAAATATAAATTTGTAATTATGAGAAATAAAGTCACAGTTATGAAATATAAATGTGTAATTATGAGAAATAAAGTCACAGTTATGAAATATAAATGTGTAATTATGAGAAATAAAGTCACAGTTATGAAATATAAATGTGTAATTATGAGAAATAAAGTCACAATTGTGAAATATAAATTTGTAATTATGAGAAATAAAGTCACAGTTATGAATTATAAATTTGTAATTATGAGAAATAAAGTCACAGTTATGAAATATAAATTTGTAATTATGAGAAATAAAATCACAGTTATGAAATATAAATTTGTAATTATGAGAAATAAAATCACAGTTATGAAATATAAAGTTGCAATTATGAGAAATAAAGTCACAATTATGAAATATAAATTTGTAATTATGAGAAATAAAGTCACAGTTATGAATTATAAATTTGTAATTATGAGAAATAAAGTCACAGTTATGAAATATAAATTTGTAATTATGAGAAATAAAGTCACAGTTATGAAATATAAATTTGTAATTATGAGAAATAAAATCACAGTTATGAAATATAAATTTGTAATTATGAGAAATAAAGTCACAGTTATGAAATATAAATTTGTAATTATGAGAAATAAAATCACAGTTATGAAATATACATTTGTAATTATGAGAAATAAAATCACAGTTGTGAAATATAAATTTGTAATTATGAGAAACAAAGTCAGTTATGAAATATAAATTTGTAATTATGAGAAATAAAATCACAGTTGTGAAATATAAAGTCGCAATTATGAGAAATAAAGTCACAGTTGTGAAATATAAATTTGTAATTATGAGAAATAAAGTCAGTTATGAAATATAAATTTGTAATTATGAGAAATAAAGTCACAGTTGTGAAATATAAAGTCGCAATTATGAGAAATAAAATCACAGTTGTGAAATATAAAGTCGCAATTATGAGAAATAAAATCACAGTTGTGAAATATAAATTTGTAATTATGAGAAACAAAGTCAGTTATGAAATATAAATTTGTAATTATGAGAAATAAAGTCACAGTTATGAAATATAAATGTGTAATTATGAGAAATAAAGTCACAGTTATGAAATATAAATGTGTAATTATGAGAAATAAAGTCACAGTTATGAAATATAAATTTGTAATTATGAGAAATAAAGTCACAGTTGTGAAATATAAAGAAATAAAATCACAGTTGTGAAAATATAAATATAAAATATAAATTGAAATATAAAGTTGTCAAACATGACGCCATCAAAGAGACAAAAGTAAAGGTCCTGCACTCTGAGTCCGAAGTTTTCACACGTTAAATAATAAATACGACCTCACGTTGTCAATCACGTTCACACACTGCCTCCGAAACCTTCGTCCGGCATAAAAGATTCGGATCGGGTTTGATTTTCTGTGTTTTCCGCATCCGTAGCAGTTCGAGAGGAGTTTGACAATTCAGAGCCACTGAATGACGGATACGAAAGTGTGTGACTATGGCAAGCCGTTTTAACATTTAATCATTTTAACCGACTAGTCTCTATTTTCATGCTACTAGTACTTATTTTTTAGATACTAGTCTCTATTCCATTAAGTACTAGTACTTATTCATTAGCTACTAGTGCTTATTCTTTAGGTACTAGTGCCTATTCTTTAGATACTAGTACTTATTCATTAGATACTAGTACTTATTCATTAGATACTAGTACCTATTAAATAGATACTAGTACTTATTCATTAGATACTAGTACTTATTCATTAGATACTAGTTCTTATTTATTAGATACTAGTACTTATTCATTAGTTACTAGTACTTATTATTAGATACTAGTACTTATTCATTAGATACTAGTACCTATTAAATAGATACTAGTACTTATTCATTAGATACTAGTACCTATTAAATAGATACTAGTACTTATTCATTAGATACTAGTACTTATTCCAATAGTGACTAGTAACTATTCTTTTGTTACTAGTAACAAATAAAAAATTTTGCCATTGACTTCTATGGGGATCTGTCATTCAGATATCAACTATTCAGTTCTGACTAGTATGTATTCCAATTGTGACTAGTACATATATATTAGATACTAGTAGTTATTTATTAGGTACTAGTACTTATTTTTTAGATACTAGTAACTATTACTAGATACTAGTATGTATTCAATAAACACTAGTACTAAGTCATTAGATACTAGTACCTATTAAATAGATACTAGTACCTATTAAATAGATACTAGTACTTATTCATTAGATACTAGTACTTATTCAATAGATACTAGTACTTATTCATTAGATACTAGTACTTATTCATTAGATACTAGTACCTATTAATTAGATACTAGTACTTATAAATTAGCTACTAGTACTTATTCAATAGATACTAGTACCTATTTATTAGATACTAGTATTTATTCCGAATGTTACTAGTAAGATTTTTTATTTTACTAGTCACAACTGCTTTTTTACTCGTCTTATGTTTTGACTAGTCAGAACGGCCACTGGATAGTTCAATTAAAAATCTTACTAGTAAAATCCAAAATCTTACTAGTAACATTTGGAATAAATACTAGTATCTAATAAATAGTTACTAGTATCTATTCAATAAGTACTAGTAGCTAATTTATAAGTACTAGTATCTAATTAATAGGTACTAGTATCTAATGAATAAGTACTAGTATCTAATGAATAAGTACTAGTATCTATTTAATAGGTACTAGTATCTAATGAATAAGTACTAGTATCTAATAATAAGTACTAGTAACTAATGAATAAGTACTAGTATCTAATAAATAAGAACTAGTATCTAATGAATAAGTACTAGTATCTAATGAATAAGTACTAGTATCTATTTAATAGGTACTAGTATCTAATGAATAAGTACTAGTATCTAATGAATAAGTACTAGTATCTATTGAATAAGTACTAGTACCTAAAGAATAAGCACTAGTATCTAAAGAATAGGCACTAGTACCTAAAGAATAAGCACTAGTAGCTAATGAATAAGTACTAGTACTTAATGGAATAGATACTAGTATCTAAAAAATAAGTACTAGTAGCATGAAAATAGAGACTAGTCGGTTTAAATGATTAAATGTTAAAACGGCTTGCCATAGTGTGACTCGTGTGCAAGAGCCTTCAGTCTGAGAACGTGAAGTGTGTGAGTTTCTCTGAATCTGGTCCAGTCATTTCATGAAAAAAGGTTGAACAAACTGCAACAGAAGAAAACTCAACTGATGTTGTATCCTCAGTATGTCCTGAGTAAGGGGAAAAAAGCCCTGAAGAATCCCATTAGGGGAAAGTTGGGAAAAAGACCCAAATATAGTCTATTCATACGCCTATGCATTCTCGTTCTCACGTGAATAGGGTAAACATTTTAACCTTTAGATATCACCATGAAAATTACTGAGTTGATTACTTACATCAAGACAAACAAAAAATGTATTACAAGTTTTTTTTTATTGTTTCTTACCGGTGCATAATCTAATTATGTATGTGCTAATTTGCATAAATACCACAACAGATCTAAACATTGGGTCTAGCCGGGTGAACATGTCTTGTTGAATCTTGTTGACACATAACAGTAAAATACTTGATGTTCAGGTCTGAATGAACTCATTTAGGATACCCATGAGCATCAATACACAGAGAAACCAGCCTTTATTTAGAGGCCTCTTCAAATGTTTACCCTATTCACGTGAGAAAGAGAATGAATAGGCGTATGAATAGACTATATTTGGGTCTTTTCCCCTAATGGGATTCTTCAGGGCTTTTTTCCCCTTACTCAGGACATACTGAGGATACGAAATCAGTTGAGTTTTCTTCTGTTGCAGTTTGTTCAAGGTTGACCCCCATTTTGGCTTAAAATGACTGGACTATTTCTGAAGTGAGTGTTTGTTGCCAGATGTCCTTATCAAGTGTGTCTAATTCTCTCTGAATGAAGGAAAAGAATAGAAGGAAGTCTTTCACAGAGTCGGAGAGAGCGAGGAATAACCCCTGCTGAAGTGAAGCGCTAGTGTCACACGAACATCGATTGCTCTCTCAGAGCCGCTCCTGAAACACTTCATGATCAATTACACCCAAAATTAGAAATTGGCTTTATAATCAGCGAACAATTCATGAATATTTGATTTCTGAGACACAAAGAATCACCGGTGTCCTCGCTGGACTTCCTCTGTTTGCTGTATGGCGATACGAACACATGAACATGTAAAAGCAGAACTCCTCACTGATGTGCTTCTGGATGTGATGTTCCTCCTCCTCCTGTCATCCGTCAGCTCTGAAGCGAACGACTGAAACAACACCTTCACAGATATAACGTTTAGCTACTCTTTTGATTAGCAGAAGCCGCGTATACAACAAGGCATAATCATAATCTCAGCTAGCCGTGGATTACTCCGCTTATACCACGCTCATTAGCCAGTCCTGACAGCGTGAAGATGTTACTGATGTTGCAGAACTAATGTCTGACCGGATGAAACTGACGGTTATTTTCATCAGTAGATGAGTGTGAGTGTGTGTGTGTGTGTGTGTGTGTGTGTGTGTGTGTGTGTGTGAATTATCTGCGTCTGTCCAGCATCTCTCTACTAATAATGAAGCTGTGAGTTTAATTACTTCAAAAACAGCAACGTTACTCAGAAATATAATGTAGTGATTCAGTAGCGAGGTTTATTAATTAATAGCGACGTTGATGAGTTTCTGTGTGTGTGTGTGTGTGTGTGTGTGTGTGTTTCAGTGACAGCAGTGCACTAATATTGATCGGTGATTCTGATTGGAACTACTTAATGTGCATTTAATATGTTCAGTCACACCGAGCCTCTGGAGCCGCCATGAGAAATATCAATATAAGAACTGCTTATTTTATTTTTTTCTATTTTAGTGCATTAAAATATAGTTTTTCCACTAACCTCAAATGTTTTTTATTTATTTTTTATTGATATATCATTTTTCCTCTCATCTCATTTTTGGGAGTCCTGTATTTTTACTCATTCCTTTGAAATACTTTTCATAAAATATAGAAGTAATAAAACCTACAATAATAATACTACTAATAATAATTGAAAGAAGGTTTTAAAAATAAATACAAGGAATGTATTATTGTACTTAAAATCACACTTGACATTATTAATATTATTACGCTTAGATTTTTCTTAATTGAATAAACAGTGATTATTGTTCACACACACACACACACAGGACAGAAATGAATCAGACACCGGCGTGTAAAGTCTCCACATGTGTTTTATTCACTCATCTCTATCCACTATGTTAGCAAGAACGTGATCTTCACTCTAGGATCCTATGCAGTTCTTCTGTACACACTAGAAAAAGTCGATACATAACGCTGTAGAAATGAAGCGCGGCGTGTGTAACGCACACACACATCTCAGATCCTTCCTTTTTTTCTTCTTTTGTTATTTTTTGGAAAAGAAACAGTACAAGGCATTTCTATACAGCGGAGGAGGCATTAAAGGACAGAGTGACATCAGTAAAGCACTTGTAATTCATACAGAACAAAAAAAAAAAGAGAAGATAACCAAACCAAATAATGGTTTAAAGGAGGAATATACTGTCTGGACAATAGTACAGTAACACAACGACAGATACCAGCGACATAAACGTCATTCATTTCAAAAGAAATCACTATATACAGTGAGGTATGAACACATTGGTCTTCCAGAAGGAGAGGTATTTTTTTCTCAGGAGTTTTTGACCTTTCTAAAACTTGTTATTGTCATTTTTAATGTTTTTTTCGTTCTTTTTTTTTTAAAAAGCAAGTGATGCAAACATTAGAAACACGTCCCATGCAGTGCATCATTCTAAGTGGAATAAAAAAACTAAATATAGTCAAACGTAGGCACCAAATAAAACACGATAAAGCTTTCCACTGCCGTCCCCAGGTGAAGTGCACCATGGGTAAAACTCTTCTGCCCTTAAACGACCCACAGTTCTCCAGGACTTTTGGTGCTGCCGGGCCACCGTCCCTCACGGGTCTGTCTCACAGTGTCCGTATAAGAGCATAGCTGTGTAATTAAACTGCAGAATCATGGCGATTGCTAGCGGAGAGCTTGAGGTCCGTGTGAACAAATACATTTGCATAAATGAGTAAAAGACCCGTGTGTTTTCATCACACCTCCTTAAAAATGCCTGACATTTAGTGAAATTATGCGAATAGACGCGCTATTAACATTCACGTCTGTCAGGTTTGGGTGAGACGCGGCCTCGACTGGATCGTGCTTATGTTAATTAGTAACGAACTGACGCATTTTGTGCATAATAGTGTGAAACTGCATCAGGTACAGAATCACAGGCTCGTTAATGAAAAGCCACAGGTTTTCTGGGTCGTTTAAGGGCACATGATCATCTTTCAAGCGTCTGGCTACTGGAAATACAGCCGCTGTCAATCAAACTCTTCAACGAGAGCCGCTGTCAATCAAACTCTTCATCGAGAGCCGCTGTCAATCAAACTCTTCATCGAGAGCCGCTGTCAATCAAAGTCTTCACCGAGAGCCGCTGTCAATCAAACTCTTCATCGAGAGCCGCTGTCAATCAAACTCTTCATCGAGAGCCGCTGTCAATCAAACTCTTCATCGAGAGCCGCTGTCAATCAAACTCTTCATCGAGAGCCGCTGTCAATCAAACTCTTCATCGAGAGCCGCTGTCAATCAAACTCTTCACCGAGAGCTCAGACTCGACCAGTGTTGCCAGACGTACGATAATTCTGACCTCTGTACGATCAATAATGAAAAAAATCCCATAATGTACGATAATTTCAGAATTGTATGACACTTCAGATGATGGTGGTTGGTCAATAAATAGTTCTGAGCTTCTGGTACGACTCTTGGACATTTCCAATCTGGCAACACTGGACTGGACTCCAATGCCTCGCTCCGGATCCGACATGGAGAGCTGGAGCTACACTGATCGAGAGCGAGGCGTTCCCGGATCCGACATGGAGAGCTGGAGCTACACTGATCGGGAACGCCTCGCTCCGGATCCGACATGGAGAGCTGGAGCTACACTGATCGAGAGCGAGGCGTTCCCGGATCCGACATGGAGAGCTGGAGCTACACTGATCGGGAACGCCTCGCTCCGGATCCGACATGGAGAGCTGGAGCTACACTGATCGAGAGCGAGGCGTTCCCGGATCCGACATGGAGAGCTACACTGATCGGGAACGCCTCACTCCGGATCCGACATGGAGAGCTACACTGATCGGGAGCGAACCGTCGGAGGTTTAGAGCCGAGTCCTTCATGTCTCTGAAGAAACCCCTGGATGGAGATGTGTGTGAATCTGAAACCAAATGCTGGTGATTTAAGATGCGAAAGCCCACATACGAGAGTAGAACGCTTCAGCCGATGATGGAAATGATCACAGGTTGTTCCAAACCACTGAACACTGAAAGAGATATTGTGGAGAATGTGCTGGCTGCTCTTTTCCATTCACAGTGAACGGCTGAAACTGAGCCTAATCACTCCGATTAACCACTGGATCAGATATCCTTCGCAGAACGCATATCACTGCTTCTAGAACCGTTTCAAGGTTTGCGTTCTCGAGCTCCACTGTTGTGTGTGAATGAACGTCCAGAACACATTAAAGTTTCTGTTTTCTGTTAGAGCGGTGTGTGTTAGCGGCCCCTAAGTTAATAACTAATGATCTTTACAACGGAAGTGAATCAATCAAAACTAACTTTATCTGGACAATAACTTTATTCTAGAGCTGCTGTAAAGCCTAAACAATCTCTGTTACTGTAATCTCCTGTTATCACTGTAAAGCTGCTTTGAAATGGTCTACGGGCCCTATTTTAACGATCTGAAACGCAAGTATCAAACGCGAAACGCAAGTAACTTTGTGGGCGGATCTCGGGTTGCTATTATACCGGCGGGATAAATGACTCTTTCGCCCGACACAAATCTAAAATGTGTTGGTCTGAAGCAGCTTCATTACTCATAGGTGTGGTTTGGGCGTAACGTGAAATAAACCAATCAGAGCGACATCTCACATTCCCTTTAAGAGCAGGTGTGCTTGTTCCATGGCGGATTGCTATTATAACGGCGGATTTGCCAGGAGCGGTTCACAGCCGAGGAGACCGACGTTCTCATCAGGGCCGTAAAACACAGAGAAGTGACATTGGGGATGGAGAAACACACACAGATTAGCTTCGGTTAAACAGGCGAATAATAATTTGGGTAAATGTGTAAGCTAGATTTATGCCTATTTTTCACATCTTCATGGACACCACAATGATTTCCCTCGTGTGGAATATTCTTCCTTGTAATAATGTATGGTTGTCTAAAAATGAGAACTGCTGCTTCTGTGTAGATGAGAGAAGCAAAGTGTGTGTGTGTTGTGCACAAGCTACATTATGGCCAAGCATGCGCCCTTAAAATAGCCTCTGAATAACATGAGCAACGCGTCACTGACTTTAGACGAGGTTTCTCCTGGTCAGTGGTGGAATTGTTTTCTGAAACTGCAAAATAGCACCAGGGAACGTTTGCGCCGGAACACGCCTCCTCTTTTCCCTGAACCGCCCCCGGGAGCGCAAGCTCATTCCCTAGTTTACCGATGTGTGTCTGTGGAGGGAAAAGTCCGCTGTGCGTCGGGTGCAGAATAGGAATGACACATGCGTCGTGTACAAAGTCAGTTGCGCTGGGTGCGAGATAGGGCTCTATATTGTTAAAGCGCTGTATAAATGAAGGAGACTCGACTTCTCCAAGCCAAGTCTGGGTTTGTTGATTTCCAGTGCTAACACAAATTTGGGTTACACTTTATTTTAAGGTGTCATCGTTAGTGTTATTATATATTTCAGTACTGAGTAATATTAATTAACAACATGTATGTTTGGTTGAGGGTTAGTTGCATGTAATTATGCAGAATTTACTGTTATTACTATGGTAAGTACATGTAACGTGTAGCAAGGACACTGTACAATAAAGTGTTGGAGTTGTAATATCGTGCACGAGTCGTGCGACGCTTTTACAATACAGTTCTTGAAAGCTACAATCTTAGATCATTTGAATTGCATGTAAAGATGAAACTTCAGCAATATTCCCTGAATTAATCTTACATAATCTTACAGGTTTGGAACGACATGAGATCATTTTCATTTTTGGCTGAACTATTCCTTTAAGTTTGTTGAAGCCAGATTACCTCAGACGACCCCGGATCTTCCCTTTGAGCTCTCTTCCTCCGACTACTGTCTCTGTCTGCTTTTTTGAGTTTAATTTACACTTTTTCCTTCCAGATTTTCTGTTAACAAACTGTACACCAGCCTGACAGATATACATACATATTTATATACATTTACACATTATCTATAGACACTACCTCCACACCCACACATTCTGCATTTCAACGTGTAGCAGGAGTCATTCGTTCGTTCATTCATTCGTTCATTCAGTCATTAATTGAATTCAACACACATTAATACTCTACTGTCCATCCAAACGACCGGCACGGTTTCCTTACACTAATGCCATCTCCAACAAGCTCTTAAACTCTGCAGAACTGGGATTATTTTAAAATACACTGACTGTATAAATCAATTGGGTTAAAAGGAAAGGAGGAACGTGTCGTATTTCTTCCCCTTCAGCATTTCCAGCCGGCGGCCTCACACTGCACAGTCTGGAGAGTGTGATCGGCTCGACGTGAGAGACTAGCGTGTGGAGACTCGAGATGCATAGCAGCGACGTCTGGCCATCAGAGGAGAGGAAACCCTATAGCCTGAGCTAACAACATGCTAAACACGCAGTTATTGCTGAACACATCCACATATTTCCATTAAAAAAAGAATATTCCAGGTCCAATGCGAGTTACACTCAATCGACGGCTTTTGAGTCATTACCACACAAATGAGTTTCTCCTTTTCTTTTAGAAACACGTGACAGTGAGACACTGCCGGTGGAAATGAATGAAGCCAATCCATCGTTAAAGGCAATGAAGCGTTTACGTGCAGGTTCAGTTTAATAAGCATAACCCTGAGCCTTTATTGGCATACTTTTGCACATTATTAAATCACCTGTTTTTGTTTTTAAAGTCCTGAAAAATGTTTTTCTTGCATCGCTGGGTTATTGGCTGACATGCAAACCCATAAATAAACAGATTTTGGTAGTTATCAGCGTATTGGTGCGTATAACATATAAATACAAATATTTGCATATAAATGTATATTTTTGCTTTTAAATCCTCAAAACATTCACTTCCATTTCAAGTGCCTCATTTTAACATCCATTTTTGCTTTAATTAAAGAAAACAATAAAAAAATCAATCTTTTTTTTAATGGTAATCAACGACATCCCATCGATTGAGCTTAACCCGCATTGAATCTGTAATATTCCTCTACTGAAGGGCTTCTAATCCGACTATAAAGATCACTGAAAGGTCACCGGCGACGTTTGTCCGTTAGAAAAAGTGTCTAAAGTATAGATGCACATCATAAAAAGAAACTCTGAAGTCACATGCTTAAATAAGCAGCAGAAACCGATACCTTGAGGAAATAAAGTGGACAGAAACTCGCTGAGCGGTACATCGCTCTTCACTCGTGAGCGCAGCTCTGGGAAACCACACGATCAGATATCTCTACACGGCAACGCTTGTTTGGGTGGCGGTTCACACAACTGCTACATTTATGTATTGGGTTACACACAGTACTGATCCTACCACGTTATTACAGTCAGCTCGAACGCAAACACACACAGACAACCTCCACATAATCAATTGGTCCCTTAAGGCTTGCTCAAAAGAGTTTTAAAGCAGTCCTTGATATTTTTTCTCATTGACATTCTATTAAAAAAAGTTGCCAAAAAATGTTGGAAAACCTATGGCTTAGTAAATATCCATTTGCTATATTAATGTCCCTCGCCATCGTCGCGCTCCGAGAAAGAAATGATCATGTTTTCACTGGGCAACTTTCAGTTTTGCGATTTTGTCGCAGTATTTTTGCTTTCGATGTCGTCCACAGCCAGTCGCTGGCTCGCGATATATTCTCTTCAGTCCTTTTAACTCGCGGTGAGTTTCCTCCGTCCGACGCTTCAGATTCCCAGTGTGAAAACACACATCGCTCCACAAAACAAGCTGTAACGTGAAGAGGTCTGGGTTGTTGTTACATCCCTCAGTGCTGCATCAATGAAGACGATAAAGAGGCAGAAGATGAAGCATGGCACCAGCTGAGTGGAGTGTGGCGGCCCACTCTTCCTCGTTGTGCATAAGAGACGCTCCCGAAGAAAGCCGGACTCGATGCGCTCAGACCGACGGCCGATCACACCATGAGGGAGAGTTGGTTGGTTCGAAGCAGTGGCACTTTCTGGTAACACCTGGCTTGGAAGGCATGGTTGTCATCGAAGTTGTTGTAGCAGAGCAGTAAAAAATATAAAGTAGATACGTCTTATCTATATTGCATATGTCGCAGCATGTTCGCCAAGACTGAATGAGGTCGTGCCCAGTTTTGTTTTTGCAAAAACAGAACCAAAAAAAAAAACAGTTAGACTGACCTGAAGAACTGCAGTGATGAGCGGAAACTAAACACGAGGTCATTTCTCTCGAAGACAGAGAAAACAAACCAAAAACTTCAAATCAACCCGGCCACTGAACAAAAACCTTATAAATAATGAAAGAATCCTTCTTAGGTAGCACTTTCGTTGGAGTATCTGTTGAGAATGAGATCCCAGAACATCAACGGCACCGGCTGGACGCGTGTGTGGGTTATTTCATCATGAAGTCCGTGTTTTATTCCCACGTCGAAGTCCAGGCGGGATTTAAGACCGAGGCAAAGGATGCAGAAACGAACCGACACTTCACTGAAAGTGCTGGAGTCCTCTCTGGAGACAGAGGTGATGCAGTAATACAGGATGATGATGTGGTGGTGGTGACAGGTGTGTGATCAGTGTGATGGTCTACATCTTGATGCCCTCCTGCTGGCTGAGCTGAGATAAGGTCTTCTTGATGCGCAGGGCGGTGAGGCGAGCGGCTCCGTTGGCGTACCAGCATTCCCTCATGATCTTGGCCATCACACGCAGAGCCTGCACAACCAGAGACAGGGAAACACATGAGAAATGGAGGAAGTGTAGTTTCGTCACCTTTACGATGCGCCTCAAGATGGGCAGGAGCTTTATCGGGGGCTCGTACGGGATTCGGTTTCTCAAGACTGAAGGTCACATTAAAACTGTCCTGGAAAGCTTTTTCATCATGCATTCATCATTTACTTGAGTTACTTTTCAAATGTGTCCTGTAGAGATTTTATTGTTTTACCCTCGTCCCAAATCCAGACTATTAAAAGAAACATCACAAAACCATGAATTAAAACTATAATCATAATAATAACATTGTGATGTACAGTAGGGATGCACGATATATCAGCCACCATATCGGTATCGGCTGATATATATATATATATATATATATATATATATATATATATATATATATATATATATATAAAATCATAAAGTAAATAGCATGTTTGCAAAATAGTTTTTTTTGTATCATTTCCAATCAAGCTGTGATTTATGCAAAATGTTGTTTCCATTACTGTCATTACAGAATGCTATTAAACAATACAATACGATGTGGTAAAAATTGCAAATATCTATTCCTTTAAAAAATACACTGTTGCACATTGTTAAAATATACATTTAAAAAAACTAGTCAGAATGTGAAATTGGTCAGAATTCTCTTTACTTTCTAAAAAAAACACAGAAAAACAGGGACCATTAACAGTTTAAGGTTTTTAGCTCATGAGAAACAGATTCAGTGAAGTGTGTCCAGACAAATTTCAAAGTACTTTTATATGTAGTTTCTATTGTAATGTTGAATTCACTTCAGCAGTGTCAAATCAGTGTTTTCGTCCTACTGTGAAGTTCATGCCGTCTGAGAAACGCTAGAATAGATACAAATACGCCCCTTTAGACATCTATTGCACATCGTCTGCCAGTGACTTCAGCAGAACTGCTCTAAGTGCACTTGCTGAAGTGAAGCTTCACCGCATTTACTCATCACTGGGAAATTTATTACATACAAATTAGACAAAGCAAGTAAAAGAGCAAATAGCTGCAGTTTTATACTTGGCACACTGTTACCAGCGTATGAAATACCAAACCACCTCCGAAGAGATCTCGTAGGGGTAATTACTGACACCCACACTCGGCTCTCAGGGTGAACGTTTTACACAGAATGCAAATCTAATCATTTCTGTTTCTGCTTCAGACTGTCGAGATAGAGCCATTTATGCACAAAACCATAATTTATTTCATTTAGCTGCTCACCAAATCAAAACAACTGCACAGTTATGGAAGGTCATCCGCCTCGAGGAGGAAGACACAGCTTTAAACATGCATTACTGAGTTCGCTTACATGATGAAAGTGCAAATTTAGCTTCTTTAACAACTTATTAACAGCAGACCTGCTTTGAGTTTGCTTGTTATTGAGGTCAGGTCATCTAACAGCTTGGAACAGACGGAGTTTTAACAAGCTTGTAACAAAACGTTGCAGATCAACATTTCTTTTTAATGATGTTTCAATGTTATTAAGTAGGATTAAAACTTTGCTTTATGTACTTTATGAACACTGGTGACAAACACCCGCTGAGAATCTTAAAGAGTTTTGGTCAAATGTGACTTGTTTGCATTTATTTGAAGGCAGACGATGAAAATATTCGGTTGAATGTTGCAGAGACATTTGGATGCCCTTTAAACATTAATAACTAGAACTGACATCCGTCAATCTTTTTTAGACAAACATGACTTTTTTTGCCTGTATTTGGTGGCAGGTGAAAATAAATGTCCTAAACATTGCTGAAATTGCTGCTTAAATGTGAATTATATGTATAATTGCTATATGTACTTTATGACGCCCCAACAGTTAATTTTAGCCTCTTTTGTTGGGTCCAAGCCATCAAATACTTATAAGGATACTTATAAGTCGCATCTTGTCCATCCTGATACAGTCTCAGGCTTTACGCTGCACTGGGGAACAAAACATTTGCTAAAGACACAAACCTCCTGTTCATGTTCAGGCTAACCTGTAAACCAGAGCAGAATGCAGAAATACCATCTGCTTAAAACGCTGTGCCAAACATTAGATGCGATTCGTGATGCAGCGGAGATATGCTAGAAACACACGCTAGAAACACACGCTAGAATCGCACGCTAGAAACACACGCTAGAAACGCACGCTAGAATCGCACGCTAGAAACACACGCTAGAAACACACGCTAGAATCGCACGCTAGAAACACACGCTAGAAACACACGCTAGAAACACACGCTAGAAACGCACGCTAGAATTGCACGCTAGAAACACACGCTAGAAACACGCTAGAATCGCACGCTAGAATCGCACGCTAGAAACACGCTAGAATCGCACGCTAGAAACACACGCTAGAAACACACGCTAGAATCGCACGCTAGAAACACGCTAGAATCGCACGCTAGAAACACACGCTAAAATCGCACGCTAGAAACACACGCTAGAAACACATGCTAGAATCGCACGCTAGAAACACACGCTAGAAACACACGCTAGAATCGCACGCTAGAAACACACGCTAGAAACACGCTAGAATCGCACGCTAGAAACACACGCTAGAAACACACGCTAGAAACACACGCTAGAAACGCCTAGAAACACACGCTAGAATCGCACGCTAGAAACGCACGCTAGAATCGCACGCTAGAAACACACGCCAGAATCGCACGCTAGAAACGCCTAGAAACACACGCTAGAATCGCACGCTAGAAACACACGCTTGAAACAAACGCTAGAAACGCCTAGAATCGCACGCTAGAAACGCACGCTAGAATCGCACGCTAGAAACACACGCTAGAATCGCACGCTAGAAACGCACGCTAGAAACACACGCTAGAAACACACGCCAGAATCGCACGCTAGAAACGCCTAGAAACACACGCTAGAAACACACGCTAGAATCGCACGCTAGAATCGCACGCTAGAATCGCACGCTAGAAACACACGCCAGAAACACGCTAGAATCGCACGCTAGAAACACACGCTAGAAACACACGCTAGAAACGCCTAGAAACACACGCTAGAATCGCACGCTAGAAACGCACGCTAGAATCGCACGCTAGAAACGCACGCTAGAATCGCAGGCTAGAAACGCACGCTAGAAACACACGCTAGAAACACACGCCAGAATCGCACGCTAGAAACGCCTAGAATCGCACGCTAGAATCGCACGCTAGAAACACACGCTAGAATCGCACGCTAGAATCGCACGCTAGAAACGCACGCTAGAATCGCACGCTAGAAACACACGCTAGAAACACACGCTAGAAACACACGCTAGAATCGCACGCTAGAAACGCACGCTAGAAACGCACGCTAGAAACGCACGCTAGAAACACACGCTAGAAACACACGCCAGAATCGCACGCTAGAATCGCACGCTAGAAACACACGCTAGAATCGCACGCTAGAATCGCACGCTAGAATCGCACGCTAGAAACGCACGCTAGAAACGCACGCTAGAATCGCACGCTAGAATCGCACGCTAGAAACACACGCTAGAAACGCACGCTAGAAACGCACGCTAGAATCGCACGCTAGAATCGCACGCTAGAAACACACGCTAGAAACACACGCTAGAATCACACGCTAGAAACGCACGCTAGAATCGCACGCTAGAATCGCACGCTAGAAACACACGCTAGAAACGCACGCTAGAAACGCACGCTAGAATCGCACGCTAGAATCGCACGCTAGAAACACACGCTAGAAACACACGCCAGAAACGCACGCTAGAATCGCACGCTAGAATCGCACGCTAGAAACACACGCTAGAAACGCACGCTAGAATCGCACGCTAGAATCGCACGCTAGAAACACACGCTAGAAACACACGCTAGAAACGCACGCTAGAATCGCACGCTAGAATCGCACGCTAGAAACACACGCTAGAAACGCACGCTAGAATCGCACGCTAGAATCGCACGCTAGAAACACACGCCAGAAACGCACGCTAGAAACGCACGCTAGAAACACACGTGTGTCGAGTGTCGAGACCTTCAGGCAATGTTTGAGTTTGCGCTGCCAGAGAGAGCCAAACTAACGTCCCAAGCGTGTGTGAAATAAACTTGACAGGCCATAATAACAAGCACACGCTGTGTTACACAGAATGTGATGTGCAGGTGATACGCTATCAGGCCTGTTATATGCACATTATTACTGTGGTGAAGTAGGGAAACGCTGTGGGACAGAGTAAAAGCGAACGGAAGAAACGCTTCTCAGATGTCAGTGTTATCCTGGATAATCTGATCAAGTCGTGTCGCTCCCCCAGTAATGAAGCGGACAGGAGTGATGAAACCCGAGCCGGCCCGGCTGGTTCTCCAGCGGATCCCGTGGGATTGTGGGATTTCAGCGGGAGATCTGTGTGTGCGCTGATTACATCACTTCATTGATCCACACGGGGACTGAAACGGGTTGGAGAACGAGAGGATGTGTTTGAACTGTTTTGTTCTGGACTGTCAACTTCCTTTTTTATATGATTTATGATTATTAGGTTTTGCCATAAACCAAAAATATGTGTTCAATAATTTTTTGTTACATTTATTTTATTTTATTTTTGAAACAATACATTCTCCCTTATAAAAATATATGTATTGTAACCAGGGTTTGAAATGAACTTTTTCACTCACCGGCCAGTTTGGCTACTACATTTTTAAGTTACCGGCCATTCAGAGCTTCTACTAGCCAAAAAGAAATGAACCAGATTAACTACATCACAGCTTATACATATACACTCACCTAAAGGATTATTAGGAACACCATACTAATACTGTGTTTGACCCCCTTTCGCCTTCAGAACTGCCTTAACTCTACGTGGCATTGATTCAACAAGGTGCTGAAAGAATTCTTTAGAAATGTTGGCCCATATTGATAGGATAGCATCTTGCAGTTGATGGAGATTTGTGGGATGCACATCCAGGGCACGAAGCTCCCGTTCCACCACATCCCAAAGATGCTCTATTGCAGTGGTTCCCAATTCCAGTCCTCGTGACCCACTGCTCTGCACATTTTGTAGGTCTCTCTTATCTGACACACTCAGTTCAGTTCATGGAGTCTCTCCTAATGAGCTGATGATCTGGTTCAGGTGTGTTAAATAAGGGAGACATACAAAATGTGCAGAGCAGTGGGTCACGAGGACTGGAATTGGGAACCACTGCTCTATTGGGTTGAGATCTGGTGACTGTGGGGGCCATTTTAGTACAGTGAACTCATTGTCATGTTCAAGAAACCAATTTGAAATGATTCGATCTTTGTGACATGGTGCATTATCCTGCTGGAAGTAGCCATCAGAGGATGGGTACATGGTGGTCATAAAGGGATGGACATGGTCAGAAACAATGCTCAGGTAGGCCGTGGCATTTAAACGATGCCCAATTGGCACTAAGGGGCCTAAAGTGTGCCAAGAAAACATCCCCCACACCATTACACCACCACCACCAGCCTGCACAGTGGTAACAAGGCATGATGGATCCATGTTCTCATTCTGTTTACGCCAAATTCTGACTCTACCATCTGAATGTCTCAACAGAAATCGAGACTCATCAGACCAGGCAACATTTTTCCAGTCTTCAACTGTCCAATTTTGGTGAGCTCGTGCAAATTGTAGCCTCTTTTTCCTATTTGTAGTGGAGATGAGTGGTACCCGGTGGGGTCTTCTGCTGTTGTAGCCCATCCGCCTCAAGGTTGTGCGTGTTGTGGCTTCACAAATGCTTTGCTGCATACCTCGGTTGTAACGAGTGGTTATTTCAGTCAAAGTTGCTCTTCTATCAGCTTGAATCAGTCGGCCCATTCTCCTCTGACCTCTAGCATCAACAAGGCATTTTTGCCCACAGGACTGCCGCATACTGGATGTTTTTCCCTTTTCACACCATTCTTTGTAAACCCTAGAAATGGTTGTGCGTGAAAATCCCAGTAACTGAGCAGATTGTGAAATACTCAGACCGGCCCGTCTGGCACCAGCAACCATGCCACGCTCAAAATTGCTTAAATCACCTTTCTTTCCCATTCTGACATTCAGTTTGGAGTTCAGGAGATTGTCTTGACCAGGACCACACCCCTAAATGCATTGAAGCAACTGCCATGTGATTGGTTGATTAGATAATTGCATTAATGAGAAATTGAACAGGTGTTCCTAATAATCCTTTAGGTGAGTGTATATTATAAAATTTGGATTTCATACATTCATTTCTTATTCAAACTAAATCCTGTGGTCCAGCATCTCCTCTTCCTCTTTCATCCTTTCCCCCATAAATGTGTTTTAGACGGACAGATCAATACAGCACACAGAACATCAGAAACATGAAGGATGATGGGAAATAACACTGTCTTTCTGTTCACCAAATGCTCTTTATTCTCCGCTATTGCACAAGCGCTGTTATCTGTTGTGTGGCAGTGAGTTTAGATTGTTTTGTTCATTTCAAACCTCGATTGCCTAAAATCATGAAGTTAAAAACTGCATATTCATGTTCACTTGTCAACTGACATTTACAGGTTGGCTGTTCATGTCTGTGTGTGTGTGTGTGTGTGTGTGTGTGTGCGTGCGTGCGTGAGAGTGTGTGTGTGTGTGTGTGTGTGTGTGTGTGTGTGTGTGTGTGTGTGTGTGTGTGTGTGTGTGTGTCACCTCGCAGCTCTGCCACCGGTTGGGAATGTTGGGTCTCAGCTTCTGTTCACACACGACTCTCCTCATCTCCTCCACCGACGGGTCCGACTGGACCAGGTCGTGGTACGGCAGCTGGTAGTCCTCGTGAATGCCTGCGCAAACGTGTGTGTGAGGACTAATCAAACCACAGACGACACAACACAACACACACAATCCTCGATCTGTCGGACGGGAGTGAAGAAACTGGGAAGATATCATGTATTTAAGCAGCAAAACTGAAACGGTAGTGTCATTAGTTTTTAATTGTCTCCTTCTCCTCTAACCCTCGCTCCTCTGAGCAGCGCCTGAACTGTGTATCTGAGCACCTCTTGTGCTGTGTTTGCCTCTTCATGACGACTGCTGGCTCTAGCCCTCATCTGTAAGTCGCTTTGGACGAAGGCGTCTGCTAAATGACTGACTGTACATTAAAGTGTATATAAGCGTGTCTGCTTTCATCTGAACGCTGGATGATACCTCCGATTGAACACCGGCTGGCGATCTCCCAGAACACCAGACCCATGGCGTAGATGTCGGCCCGCTTGAACGACTCGAAGTGCTTCATGTTTATGGAGTCGTCCAGCACTTCTGGGGCCATATACCTGTGAACGACACCGGAGAACAGCGGTTATATATCTGATAAAGTCATAATCCAGACATTTATGCCCCGATGAAACAAAAACAAGGTGTTTCTCGAGGCTGACTGTCATGTTTTTACCAGTGGATGAAAGAAACACCAGATCAGGAGAGAAACCAGACGCTTTCAAGGCAGTGTGGAAATAAATCAATATAGAATTAAAGTGAAATTAAACAGCGCAGAGCCTGACCTTCACAGCGCCGGCGCGTCTGTACTCAATCATACAGGAAATACTGTTTTTAAACTTGATACTTAAAAAATTCAAGTATGTTCAAAATATTCTGCAATTTAAAAATAAAATGGATAAAAAGAGGAAAAGAAAAGCAACTTTTGTCTTGTAGCCTCAAATTGACAATATTATGTATTTTTACTACAAAAACAAGTGCATACCAAAGTCATGAAATGCATAAAAATGTATTAAATAATATAAAATAATCAATTAAAACAATAAATAAAACAAAAATGCTTTTACATTTATTTGTGTAACATTTGGTTTTATTTACGGCACGAAAAAGAGTTTGTAATACTTTATTTTAAAGTGTGTTTTGTTACACTATAATATTGACTGTAAATGATGCATATTATTGATTGCAGCACATGTTGTTAATTACTATTACTCAGACTTTAAATGTATAATTACACTGTAACAGGGACATCTTAAAATAAAGTGTAGGCAAAGAGGTTTATAAAACGACACAGATTACTCTCAACAGCGTAACAGCGGAGAAGCTGCATTAAAACAGTGCTAGCTAGCGGTTAGCTGTGAGAGCTAACAGAGGTGGAGTGTTTTAACGGGCTGATATCAAACCGAGACGGGGAATATTGTGTTATTGTGGAATAAAGTTTCCTGATCCTGGTTAATATACGAGAGTAGTGAGGCGGAGTCGCTGCGTTACCCATGATGCTACGCTGTTGACCTCTGAGACGCTTACGCTAGTCTGTCGACTTCATTATATCGCCAGAGCAAATGGTTTTAGTAAACCGAGAGATCGTTCCTTTCCAGTGCGTTAATTCAGTTTGATGCAATTTCATCTGCGGCATGAAAATTACAGCGGATGAATCATGAAATGTCCACACACACACACTCTCACACACACACACACACACACACACACACACACACACACACACACACACACACACACACACACACACACACATTGACCACACACACACTAGAGCTGTCAAAATGGCTGAAAAGCTCAATTCGAATTTCTTTCTTAAATATTAGCAAAATTCGAGTTATATTCTAATTCTAAAGGCAAAAGTGCTGTATTGTCTCCTGTGTCCACAAGAGGGCGCAAGCGAGCGCAATAAGCAAATATAAACCAAATCAAGCATCGCATCTTTTACTGAAATGAAATGACGTTCACTTTTTAAAGTGCATTAACTTTTGAAACAATTGTTCTTAAATAAAATATTTCCTTAATGTGCATGCTAGGAAAATTAGGTTACGATAGTGCATAACACTGTGTGTGAATCAGTGACCTGAGAACACACACTTCAACACACAGCGTAATGAACACAGTTTTTGCATTTGAAAGTGCCGTTTTGTTTTGTTTTTTAATTTGACGAATATTCTAAATGTGAATGGTACAGTCCTAGTACACACTCTGCTAAGATGATACGACAGGGCAGAGCACTTCGAGCTGAGTAATAAACGACCTAAAAGTCTTTAATAATTAAAGAAAGATGACTTAGCAAACGCACCTGAAGCTGAAGCTAACACACAAGCGCTCGCTGTGAGCCTGAGCTGACGACACACACACCTGAAGCTGAAGCTAACACACAAGCGCTCGCTGTGAGCCTGAGCTGACGACACACACACCTGAAGCTGAAGCTAACACACAAGCGCTCGCTGTGAGCCTGAGCTGACGACACACACACCTGAAGCTGAAGCTAACACACAAGCGCTCGCTGTGAGCCTGAGCTGACGACACACACACCTGAAGCTGAAGCTAACACACAAGCGCTCGCTGTGAGCCTGAGCTAACGACACACACACCTGAAGCTGGAGCTAACACACAAGCGCTCGCTGTGAGCCTGAGCTGACGACACACACACCTGAAGCTGAAGCTAACACACAAGCGCTCGCTGTGAGCCTGAGCTAACGACACACACACCTGAAGCTGAAGCTAACACACAAGCGCTCGCTGTGAGCCTGAGCTAACGACACACACACCTGAAGCTGAAGCTAACACACAAGCGCTCGCTGTGAGCCTGAGCTAACGACACACACACCTGAAGCTGAAGCTAACACACAAGCGCTCGCTGTGAGCCTGAGCTGACGACACACACACCTGAAGCTGAAGCTAACACACAAGCGCTCGCTGTGAGCCTGAGCTGACGACACACACACCTGAAGCTGAAGCTAACACACAAGCGCTCGCTGTGAGCCTGAGCTGACGACACACGCACCTGAAGCTGAAGCTAACACACAAGCGCTCGCTGTGAGCCTGAGCTGACGACACACACCTGAAGCTGAAGCTAACACACAAGCGCTCGCTGTGAGCCTGAGCTGACGACACACACACCTGAAGCTGAAGCTAACACACAAGCGCTCGCTGTGAGCCTGAGCTGACGACACACGCACCTGAAGCTGAAGCTAACACACAAGCGCTCGCTGTGAGCCTGAGCTGACGACACACACACCTGAAGCTGAAGCTAACACACAAGCGCTCGCTGTGAGCCTGAGCTGACGACACACACACCTGAAGCTGAAGCTAACACACAAGCGCTCGCTGTGAGCCTGAGCTGACGACACACACACCTGAAGCTGAAGCTAACACACAAGCGCTCGCTGTGAGCCTGAGCTAACGACACACACACCTGAAGCTGAAGCTAACACACAAGCGCTCGCTGTGAGCCTGAGCTGACGACACACACACCTGAAGCTGAAGCTAACACACAAGCGCTCGCTGTGAGCCTGAGCTGACGACACACACACCTGAAGCTGAAGCTAACACACAAGCGCTCGCTGTGAGCCTGAGCTAACGACACACGCACCTGAAGCTGAAGCTAACACACAAGCGCTCGCTGTGAGCCTGAGCTAACGACACACACACCTGAAGCTGAAGCTAACACACAAGCGCTCGCTGTGAGCCTGAGCTGACGACACACACACCTGAAGCTGAAGCTAACACACAAGCGCTCGCTGTGAGCCTGAGCTAACGACACACACACCTGAAGCTGGAGCTAACACACAAGCGCTCGCTGTGAGCCTGAGCTAACGACACACACACCTGAAGCTGAAGCTAACACACAAGCGCTCGCTGTGAGCCTGAGCTGACGACACACACACCTGAAGCTGAAGCTAACACACAAGCGCTCGCTGTGAGCCTGAGCTAACGACACACACACCTGAAGCTGGAGCTAACACACAAGCGCTCGCTGTGAGCCTGAGCTAACGACACACACACCTGAAGCTGAAGCTAACACACAAGCGCTCGCTGTGAGCCTGAGCTGACGACACACACACCTGAAGCTGAAGCTAACACACAAGCGCTCGCTGTGAGCCTGAGCTGACGACACACACACCTGAAGCTGAAGCTAACACACAAACGCTCGCTGTGAGCCTGAGCTGACGACACACACACCTGAAGCTGAAGCTAACACACAAGCGCTCGCTGTGAGCCTGAGCTGACGACACACACACCTGAAGCTGAAGCTAACACACAAGCGCTCGCTGTGAGCCTGAGCTGACGACACACACACCTGAAGCTGAAGCTAACACACAAGCGCTCGCTGTGAGCCTGAGCTAACGACACACACACCTGAAGCTGAAGCTAACACACAAGCGCTCGCTGTGAGCCTGAGCTGACGACACACACACCTGAAGCTGAAGCTAACACACAAGCGCTCGCTGTGAGCCCGAGCTGACGACACACACACCTGAAGCTGAAGCTAACACACAAGCGCTCGCTGTGAGCCTGAGCTGACGACACACACACCTGAAGCTGAAGCTAACACACAAGCGCTCGCTGTGAGCCTGAGCTGACGACACACACACCTGAAGCTGAAGCTAACACACAAGCGCTCGCTGTGAGCCTGAGCTAACGACACACACACCTGAAGCTGAAGCTAACACACAAGCGCTCGCTGTGAGCCTGAGCTGACGACACACACACCTGAAGCTGAAGCTAACACACAAGCGCTCGCTGTGAGCCTGAGCTGACGACACACACCGACACAAGTGTAGGATCGTGAGATTTGAAATGTTTCTGAAAGAGTCTCTTCTGCTCATCAAAGCTGCGTTTATCTGATTAAAGAAAGTTGTTATTTTTACGTTTTCTATGTGAATATACAGTAAAGTGTAATTTATTCCTGTGATCAAAGCTGATGTTCAGCATCATTACTCCAGTCTTCAGTGTCACATGATCCTTCACACATCACTCTAATATGAGGATTTGATGATCAAGAAACATTTATGATTATTATCAGTGTAGAAAACAGTTATTTAGATTTTTATTTCGGGATTATTTGATGAATATAAAGCTTTAATCACAGGAATAAATGACACTTTACTGTATATTCACATAGAGAACAGCTGATTTACATTATAATAATATTTCACTGTTTTTACTGTATTTATGATCAAGTAAACGCAGCTTTGAGCAGAAGAGACTCTCAGACACATTAACAATCGTACCGATCCCAAACTTTTGACTGGTGTTTCTTCATCTCACTGCTTGGGTTTTGAATGCATTGTGGGTAGACAATGAGCCGAAGAGAGAAAGAGTGATGGGAGAACGCACCGCTTGGTTCCCACTCTGTGATTGGGCGCGATGTCGATGGTGTCGGTGGCGGAGTCGTGGCGGACGGCCAATCCCAGGTCTGCGATGCAACACGTGCCGTTCTTCTTCACCAGGATGTTCTTGGACTTCAGATCCCGGTGGGCGATAGCAGGCTTTCCTGGAAGCAAACGCAGGAACACCAGATTACAGGCTGAGGAGAAGAGTGCCATCCTTCACAAGTGAGAGAACTTTAATCAAATCTGAGAGATTTTTATCAAAGCACAACTTTGGAGCGGTTCAGTCCGAGTCTCCGGAAGAGCCACGACTGCTTTATGTGACGAACAGATTTAATCCCCAGATGAAGTCTAGGAACACATCTAGATCAGATCAACCCAAGCTCAGGCCCGTTCTCTCGTCACGCGTCTTTATCTGTGTTTCAGATGATGACGGAATTTGACATTTTTGTCTTTTTCAGTTTAGTTCTGTTGATCACTTTGTCTGTGTTAATGCTAACTGCATAACATTTGGCACAGGTGTGCATTTTTATTGTAATTGTACTATTTCACCGCCATTTCCTTTAAAAAATCTATTTTGCACTAGAAACACACCAATAGTTCCTCTCCTCAAATGTCCCCATTGAAACACATGAAAACTGCTATTTTCAATCCCAGGGCAGTTTAACTATAATATTATGCATTATTTGTTAGAAGGCTTTCATTCTGTTGGCAAGGCTTCACAATTTACATTTTTACTACTTTTTATCAGATAGTGCCATTTTTTCAGGTTTGGTCTATAAAGCAAAAACTCGCTTTATTCCTGTTTTCTGCTTCGGCATATTATAGAGCCAACTGGATAAATTATGCAACGGTAATTGTGTGTGTGTGTTGGTATGGATGTCTGAGTGTGGTTTGTATGTGTGTTATAAAAAAAAAAAAGTGTGTGTGTGCATGTGTGTGCTTGTACTATTGGGAGAGAGAAACTCAACTGCAAAAGACAAATCAAGCCTGTGTGTGTCCAGCGAGTTTTGCTGCACCCAGTGGGGAGAATCTGTCACTGCGCCCACACTAAATCTCACCGAAAGCTCATTTTCTGAGATATCAACCTCACATTTGAAACACAACTTATTTAGATTTATGGCTTTGATTTTCTAGCCGTTTTAGAGTTCAACTTGTTTCATAAAATATATATTTTATATAAAATAATGTTCATAAATCATTTTCATAAACTTAAACCTATATAACTTTATTTTGGATTTACTTATTATTATTGTTTTACTTCAGCAATAATCTGCCACGGGTCTTCTTTAAAATGAGACCAAACTTAAGTCTGTGCTCCCAAGCTTCCTTTTTATGACAGTTTTTTGACACTGATATTGTTGTCCACTGAGTGATGCTCTGAGGTCAGAAGTGAACGACCCCTGGGGCTCTGAGGTCAGAAGTGAACGACCCCTGGGGCTCTGACGTCAGAAGTGAACGACCCCTGGGGCTCTGAGGTCAGAGGTGAACGACCCCTGGGGCTCTGAGGTCAGAAGTGAACGACCCCTGGGGCTCTGACGTCAGAGGTGAACGGCCCCTGGGGCTCTGAGGTCAGAGGTGAACGACCCCTGGGGCTCTGAGGTCAGAAGTGAACGACCCCTGGGGCTCTGACGTCAGAGGTGAACGGCCCCTGGGGCTCTGAGGTCAGAGGTGAACGGCCCCTGGGGCTCTGAGGTCAGAGGTGAACGACCCCTGGGGCTCTGAGGTCAGAAGTGAACGACCCCTGGGGCTCTGACGTCAGAGGTGAACGGCCCCTGGGGCTCTGAGGTCAGAGGTGAACGGCCCCTGGGGCTCTGAGGTCAGAAGTGAACGACCCCTGGGGCTCTGAGGTCAGAGGTGAACGAGCCCTGGGGCTCTGACGTCAGAGGTGAATGGCCCCTGGGGCTCTGAGGTCAGAGGTGAACGGCCCCTGGGGCTCTGAGGTCAGAAGTGAACGACCCCTGGGGCTCTGAGGTCAGAAGTGAACGACCCCTGCTTTGGCACTTGCTTTGTGAAGAAACAAAAATCATGGACCTGATTCGAACAGGTGAAATGGTCCTGGAAACAACAGTCACGCTTGTGCTCCTCGCGATCAGAAATGACGCATTGGACGAATTTCCTCCAGTGGAAGCGTTTGGAACTGCAGCCAAACAGAGTCTCACTGAAAGCTCTTTTTTTTGTGATAGATGTTCTCAAATTTGGAACACAACTTGTTTAGATTTGTGGTTTTAGAGTAAAACGTGTTTTTGAAAATATAGATTTCATATAAAAATTGAAAATGGTATTTTTGTGCATTTTTCATAACAATAAACGTACAATTCTGTAACTTTTCAACACGGTAATACCCTGTTGTTTGACACTTCAGCATTACCACAGTATGCAGAACATGAGCTGAATATTACTTATGGTCAGGGTTTGAAAATGAATATATAATTCATTGGCTTATAACAAATGAGAGCTTGTTTACAGCTGTAATGGTATAATAGAGCTGATCTCCAAGAGCTTGCCTGTGACTCTCTAATAGAGTCTCATTTAACGGAGCATTATGTCTCAATTATACCAGTGTAATAAAGCTGCCACGCCGGTGAATGAAGCTGGCCTTAACAACAAACAACTCGCAAAACCCCATCAGCTACTCTCCACTGTGACGAGGACGTCCGCGAGCAGAAACGCTGCGATCCTGGACTTCAAGAGGCAGACGTTTACTCAAAGCACTATTTTTATATGTAATGGAAATGAATAGCAGCTCGCTGGAGCCACTGGAGTCTCGATGAGCTGAAGGGCTGATGGAGTCACACTCAGATCTCTCGAAACGCTCCCGCTTCATTCCTCCACCAGCTCAGTGTTTCTGTCAGCGGCTGATATCCATTCATTCCTTACAACAGAACTAGACGAGGAAAGTCTGATGTTAGCTGAAAGTTTGAAAAGACTTTTAAAAGTTTGAAGCCGGAAGATTTTACTCCAAGTCAATAAAATGCTGTTAACATATTCTAACATGTTGCTAGCCTGATTTAACGTGTTGCTAACATGTTTTAACATGTTGCTAGCCTGATTTAACGTGTTGCTACCATGTTTTAACATGTTGCTAGCCTGATTTAACGTGTTGCTAACATGTTTTAACATGTTTCTAGCCTGATTTAACGTGTTAACATGTTTATAACATGGTTTAGCAGATTGATATCATGTTTAAACGTTGCTAGCCTGATTTAACGTGTTGCTAACGTTTTAACATGTTTCTAGCCTGATTTAACGTGTTGCTAACGTTTTAACATGTTTCTAGCCTGATTTAACGTGTTGCTAACATGTTTTAACATGTTTCTAGCCTGATTTAACGTGTTAACATGTTTATAACATGGTTTAGCAGATTGATATCATGTTTAAACGTTGCTAGCCTGATTTAACGCGTTGTTAACATTTTAAAATGTTGCTAGCCTGATTTAACACATTGCTAATGCTAACATGTTTTAACATGTTGCTAGCCTGATTTAACGTATTGCTAACATGGTTTAGGACATTGATATCATGTTTTAATGTTGCTAGTCTGATTTAACACATTAACATGCACAGGTGAACACAGGTGAGCACAGGTACCTTGCGTGCCCACGATCTCCATGTGCAGGTGTGCCAGGCCGCTGGCGGTGGACAGAGACAGCTTGATCATGCCCTCCACTGTCACTGTGTAGCGGTTCAGGTAGTCGAACAGCGAGCCGTGCTCATGGTAGTCCGACACCAGCCACAGCTGCGTCCAGGTGCCGTTATCTGACCGGAGAAAACACAGATTACATCAGCAAACACAGGAGGCATCCACACATCCCAGCATGCATCAGTGCCATCCACTCATCCCAGCATGCATCAGTGTCATCCACACATCCCAGCCTGGAAGACAGTAGACACACACACACACTCACACACAAACACACACACACTCACACACAAACGCACACACACACACACATGCACCAGTGCCATCACCACCACATCCCAGCATGCAGCAGCGCTCCCTGACCCTTGTTGTCTGCGGCGATGAAGCCCAGTATGTTCTCGTGGCGCAGCATGACGGTCTGGTAGATCTCGGCCTCCCGGAACCAGGAGCGCTCCTCCCTGGAGGAGAAGATCTTCACGGCCACCTCCTCGCCCCTCCACTTGCCCCGCCACACCTCCCCGAACCGGCCCTTCCCGATGCTCTCCTGCAGGATGATGGTGCGCGCGATCGTCCTCTGCACCAGCAGCGGCAGACCTGGGGGACACGGGGACACGGGACACGTTTACTTCACAGTCACACGGGTTCTCTTCTTCATTCACCGGCCAATTTGGCTACTAAATGTTTAATTTATTGGACATTCACAGCTTCTACTAGCCAAAAAAAGAAAATAAAGAAAAGAAATTAACCAGATTAACCACGTCACAGCTGTATATCTATATCTATATATATATTATAAAATTTGGATTTCATACATTCATTTCTAATTCAAACTAAATCTCCTCCCTCTTTCATCATCATCACCAAATATATGTTTTAGTACAATTGTAGTATCAATACAGTACAAAGAACAATAAATGTATTTTCTGTTAACCAAAGGCTTTTTAATCTTCGCTATTGTATACAAACACACACACACACACACACGCACACACGCGCGCACAAACAAACACACACACACACACACGCACACACGCGCGCACAAACAAACACACACACACGTTAGACATAGATGAATGATGTATAAATATAACATTTTAAGAGCATTATTAAAGACCAGATAACTGAACGAATCTTCTATTAATGTGCCCGTGTGAAGTTACACCGGATCTTCCCAGACTGAAACTGAGTCATCATGACAGTGTAAAGTCTCGGTTCCCTCAGCGGTCTGACCAGTCACACACCAGCAGAAGGACATCAGACCAGTCTGCTTCACTGTGTGTGTGTGTTAGCACAACAAGACCAACACTTTATACTTGAATTATTCTGTACTTTACAGCTATGGTCACTGTTAAAATATGTGGTTAAACCTGCAAAAAAGATATTCTATATAACATGTAAAATAGAAAAATAGAAACCAATTAAAAATATTAATAAAACCTATAAATGTATCTCAGTGATACTAAAATCATACAGTGGCATCATGCAATGTTCACATTTGTGTTCTGGAAATCTATGCAAATGTATGCATATTTAATTAGATAATACATCATTTGCATATTTAAACATAACATTTCAAAAACATTTTATGACGAATATACATGTTTCTACACTGATAAAAGTGATTCTGTGGTGAAATACTGTAAATGCTACAGAAACAAACTAATGTAATTTCTACATGAAAGAGTTCAGGCAAAAACAAAAACACACAAGAAAGTTAATTCTATACAAGTACTCAATTCAAGCATAAAACCAACTCAACTTTTTGGATACTGGTGTTCCCATCATGCACTGGGGCATGAATAATTAATGAGGTTGATTCTTCACTGTTTTCCAGCTGTATTTACACTGATTTATCATTGACTTTGTTGTAAGGATTACTAACTTGCTATTTTGTGACATCTGGATTCATTTTCTACTCAAAATGACACATTCATACCGTCATTGTGTAACAAGTATTGAGGAGTGTGTTCGCATTTCTTTATTATG